>NC_091362.1:20338138-20478138 GCF_038502225.1 Cherax quadricarinatus
TGTGTGTGTGTGTGTGTGTGTGTGTGTGTGTGTGTGTGTGGAATATATCTTAGTAGTAGTAGTATAGCAGTAGTAGTAACTGAGGGAGAAGTAGCGGTAGTAGTAGTAGTAGTAACAGTAGTAGAAAAAGTAGTACTAGCAGTAGTGACAATAGCAGTAGTAGTAACAGTATTAGCGTTAGCAGTACTGGCAGTAGCAGTAGTAGTAATAGTATTAGCGTTAGCAGTACTGGCAGTATCAGTATTATTATTATTATTATTATTATTATTATTATTATTAGTAGTAGTAGTAGTAGTAGTAGTAGTAGTAGTAGTAGTAGTAGTAGTAGTAGTGGTGGTGGTGGTGGTGGTTTAATTTGCGTCAGTAACGTCTGCACCAGCATCATTCGTGTATATCATACGAGGGATGCATCAGCACTATGGCTACCATGGCTACCAGAGTTGATCTCTTGCCCTCTGATGTGAACCGTCGTCATGACAACCCCATCCTGTTCATCTGGCCCTGTGCACCAAGGCCCTACTCACTAAGGGCCACTTTCCCCCTCATAACGCTAAAAAATGCTACCTACGCCCTTCTCGCGTATTGTATACAGTGACTTGACTTTTATTGTCTTGGAACTATTCTTTCTCTCGAAAGATTTTTGGGTTGTCAGTGTGTGTGTGTGTGTGTGTGTGTGTGTGTGTGTGTGTGTGTGTGTGTGTGTGTGTGTGTGTGTGTGTGTGTGTGTGTATGTGTGTGTATGTGTGTATATGTGTGTGTATGTGTGTGTGTGTGTATGTGTGTGTGCCTGTGTGTGTGTGTATGTATGTGTGTGTGTATGTGTGTGTGTGTGTATGCGTGTGTGTGTGTGTATGTGTGTGTGTGTGTGTGTGTGTGTGTGTGTGTGTGTGTGTGTGTGTGTGTGTGTGTGTGTGTGTGTGTGTGTGTATGTGTGTGTATGTGTGTGTGCGTGTGTATGTGTGTGTGTATGTGTGTGTGTGTGTATGTGTGTGTGTGTGTATGTGTGTGTGTGTGTGTGTGTGTGTGTGTGTACTCACCTAGTTGTACTCACCTAGTTGTACTCACCTAGTTGAGGTTGCTGGGGTCGAGCCCGAGCTCCTGGCCCCGCCTCTTCACTGATTGCTACTAGGTCACTCTCCCTGAGCCGTGAGCTTTATCATACCTCTGCTTAAAGCTATGTATGGATCCTGCCTCCACTACATCGCTTCCCAAACTATTCCACTTACTGACTACTCTGTGGCTGAAGAAATACTTCCTAACATCCCTGTGATTCATCTGTGTCTTCAGCTTCCAACTGTGTCCCCTTGTTACTGTGTCCAATCTCTGGAACATCCTGTCTTTGTCCACCTTGTCAATTCCTCTCAGTATTTTGTATGTCGTTATCATGTCCCCCCTATCTCTCCTGTCCTCCAGTGTAGTCAGGTTGATTTCCCTTAACCTCTCCTCGTAGGACATACCTCTTAGCTCTGGGACTAGTCTTGTTGCAAACCTTTGCATTTTCTCTAGTTTCTTTACGTGCTTGGCTAGGTGTGGGTTCCAAGCTGGTGCCGCATACTTCAATATGGGCCTAACGTACACGGTGTACAGGGTCCTGAATGATTCCTTATTAAGTTGTCGGAATGCTGTTCTGAGGTTTGCTAGGCGCCCATATGCTGCAGCAGTTATTTGATTGATGTGCGCTTCAGGAGATGTGCCTGGTGTTATACTCACCCCAAGATCTTTTTCCTTGAGTGAGGTTTGTAGTCTCTGAGGCTGTACTCCGTCTGCAGTCTTCTTTGCCCTTCCCCAATCTTCATGACTTTGCACTTGGTGGGATTGAACTCCAGGAGCCAATTGCTGGACCAGGTCTGCAGCCTGTCCAGATCCCTTTGTAGTTCTGCCTGGTCTTCGATCGAGTGTGTGTGTGTGTGTGTGTGTGTGTGTGTGTGTGTGTGTGTGTGTGTGTGTGTGTGTGTGTGTGTGTGTGTGTGTGTGTGTATGTGTGTGTGTGTGTATGTGTGTGTGTGTGTGTATGTGTGTGCGTGTGTGTGTGATAAAGTCTCCCTGAAGGTCATATCTCAGCACGCAGGCAAGCCAGTATAATTGTCTGGGACAATGAACAAGCAGCATATAATTATCTCCTTGGAGAGTGGCTAGCGTGCCTGGGTGAGAATCTCCTCCCTTCTCTCACTCTTTAATTACATATGAACTACTGTATGTGGTTTTGGAGGGGGAAATTTTCTTTCTTTTTGGGTCACCCTGCCTCGGTGGGAGACGGCCGACTTGTTAAAATATATATATATATATATATATATATATATATATATATATATATATATATATATATATATATATATATATATATATATTGTGTGTGTGTGTGTGTGTTCACGGAAGCGAATGTATTTTTCTATATTAAGTTACACTTTATAATGTACTGAACCCGCAAGGAGTGTTGTAGGCTCTTTTACTGTCTGTCTCTATCACTCTGTCTCTTTCTATCTCTCTCCCTCTCTGCCTGTATCTCTAAATCCTCAGTCATTGCTCCCGTCTTTACACCCTCTCGTGTCTCCCCTTCTACTCACTAGTGAGCCGGAAGGGTAGCTATGACAAGCCCATTAGAACCATATTAATTGCATATATGCGCTAATTACCGCAATGTTTGTTTTTGAAGCTTGGTCCTTCATGCTTCAATGATCAACAGATCTTCCCTATTAGTGTTCAACTCACTGGAGGGAGACCAGGCCATTGCTACTTTGCAACCCTTACAGGGGCTTCGCATTATCTAAGTAGCAGTCCATTACGAACCCTTCTCAGAGCTGCTGCTCTCTTTTATTGGGTCACTTATTTCATCTTTTGGAATGGAGGCAAACCGATGGTAGCATTCACGTAGAAGCTTTTATCCAGCAACGAAGTCGATCACTCGATTTGCTCAAACGTTTGCTCAATACTGTTCACCGTAAAAGCTTGCATCGTGGGTGAAGTTTACATAAGCTTCAATCAAGCCGCGAACGGGCCATTGCCTTCAGAGCAAATCCAAGCCGGAACGACTGAGGGTGTATCATAGATTTTACAGAGGCAAGTCACTGCTCACTAAAAGCCATTTTGCTAGTTAATGACGCGGTGAATTTTGAAAAATAGGAAAAATTCGTGCTTAGCTCAGTGCTTCTCATTTCATTTGAGGAAGGAGAGACAGTGCAGGACTGGAGAAGCGAGGTACACAGTCGTGGTGCCAGCATGCTCTCTGCTACACCAGCGGTACAAATCTGATTATCTCACATATACCAGGATCTACAGCAGAGATTCCCAAACTTTATCAGGCTGCCACCCCTTTGACTCCCCGGCCGCATCCTTAGGACACCCACACACATACGACTACACCTCGTTCTTGGTATTGGCTTTACTACAACTTCAAAACAATAACTAATTTAACACTATAAACAAGCGTATTTATTTCACAAATAAAAATTAACATAGTAAACAAATTAATTTAACAATATGAAAGGGTAAATTTATATCTCATCTATAAGTACATTGTCCTCACAATTTTAAAAAAAATGGATGTGCTTGGTGCAGCGACATCAGCGTCTCAACATCACTCTTGAAGGTATTAAAAAAAAGTCTTAGATCCCCGCGTTCAGTAATTTTCAGTCTGTTTCTTTGCTGGTAAAGAAGGTTTTAACTCTGACTTCGCACCACAAAATAAAATATAACTATGCTTTCGTGTAACGGCCTTGGTCCACCGGGAAACCTAGTCGTGAATTGGGCCGCTGCGGCGTTGATCTCCGGGTCCAGGTAGACTCGAAGCATAAAAGTCTATGCCAGTCTTATTCTTTGTAAAGCATTTGTGTTACTTAAGTGTTCGTGTCTTAGATTTTGTCACATACATTTTGTGAAACAAACGCTCCTTTGGTTCTGATGCCACAGTGCGGCCACCCTACCACTCCCTTTTTCCTCAAAGCCCCCGTCCCTCCCCTCCCCCCTCCCCTTGGCACTATCACTTTGCAAATCACTGCTTATGTACACAGGGTTTGACTGGGTTAGGTTAAGGACCCCTAGCTTTATTGACAAGCTATTTACAATATATGACCCCTGCGGCTTCAGTACTGCCAAAATATTATATATATATATATATATATATATATATATATATATATATATATATATATATATATATATATATATATATATATATATATTATATATATATATATATATATATATATATATATATATATATATATATATATATATATATATATATATATATAACAACTGTTCCTCCACTGAAAAGCCTTGAATTAAAACACGTGAGGACTAGTTTTACACGACTATAAACGCAGGTGCATAAATCACGTTTTGTTGAAACTCATTAAAATTATCTTTTTCATTACTTTATATGCGTTAACGCTGTCAAATGTGCTGACTGATTACCATTTCGAGGCTCTGGTTATTTTCCGAGTATTGTGACCTTAGAATACAAAAATGCGACTTGTTTTAGATATATCCAATTAAACCCTCCTCGATAATGAAAATTATTTTACATGGAGAAGCGCTGAATGGGAAATCAAATGACAGGTCAGGTGGGGCTCGAAACACGGTAGACGAGTCTGTGAGGGAAAAGTAGGTGTAAGTGGGGTTAAGGTTGTTCGGGCAACCAGGAACCATTAGTTACGTCGCGTGCACCCCCCCCCCTCCTCTCTGGCGGGCTGGGGCGAAACTAGTTCCTGGTGTCCGATTTGTTAGTTTCTACTCCTGGTAATATTGACCTTACCTGGTGTGGGTTGAAGTTTGGAGAGTCACTTCACCTCCACTCTTCTCCTAATCAGGTAGGGTGATATACCAGGAGTATCACTGTTTGTTTCTTTATTTTGTTTACTGGTTACCAGTAATGATTTTGGCATTTATCATTCTTTTCAATTCTTAAATGTTATATTATCATAACTATGGGTAACCAGTTTATTTTCTCTTATTTACCAGCTCTGTTCCTGGCGTGGTCTTCCAGGATAGACGCCAGATAAAGGAGCAAGACATGTTAATAATACTTATTAACATTATTCTACTTCTACCGGCCCTTACCTATTCTACTTGTGCTCCATCCAAGTGGTAGGAGATTCCAGAACATCGGATTACCATCTGCCCAGGATAACCTACACAAATAACACCAGAGGAACTATCCAGGGCCATACCTACTCCTGCCCAACTAAAAGAACTGAAGGCCATTTTTTTTTTATTTATTTAAATTTTAAGTAAAATTCTCAAAAATCATTTTTCTCATTTTTTCCTAAGTTATTTCTTTATTTATTTATTTTTCCATTAATTTCTTTTGTTCAGTTGGAAGGCGTTCCACTGACAAGTCCTGAAATTGGATATCGTGAGCCAGAGTGAGGAAAGCTGGTCCAAGTGGCCACCATCGAGCCCCCTTGAAGGGGCTAAAATTTAGAGATTTCTGTATATTTCGTCTCCAGACTCAAACCATTTTCAGTTGAGTAATATGAGTTTATTTTTATTATTTTACGCATAGACAACCATAGCTTGTTTGTAATCAAGTTTTCTCTGTTGTATAACTGTATCTGAGCGCTAAGTTTTCTCCTTACTACAAAAAGAACATCTGGGGAAAGAGCTAAATCCGCTGCCCCGCTTCATCTAACAGTAAATAGGTACCAAGGAGTTAGAAATACGTCATGCTTCTTTAAACTGATGGGTTATTCTGGCTTAATAATCACCTGGGGCGTATTACTCTAGTGACGTCTTTTCATGTATCATGGCCAACGTGTTGCTATGTTATTGCATGATTGCCTCTGCCTGTTGATCGTCTTTCCTGGCGTGTCTGAGACGTATTATTTTTTCCCCAGCGATAAGCAAGCAATAAAAAAAGTTCGTGATTGTCATGTGCAAATATTAACTCGAATCTTTCAAGCTGTAACTTGCAAAATCTGGATGTAAATAGAGTTCGAAGTTGATGTTTTTTTAAGCTGCAAGAAAGCTTTTTGACTATAAGACAAAGTTTTCTCTAACCGCAAAGTGATTATGAGTGTTGTGAAGAGTAAATGTCGCATTGCGAGAATTTCAATTAGTAGATTATAAATAACTCGAGGAAGGAGTACGACTCGAATCCACGGCCTACCATGCCTAGCATGAACATTTGCGTGCCCAAGTGATTAGAACACTAAACTAGATAGAATGTACTGAAAGTAGTGACTCTAAATTACTAATGTTAAACCTTCCCCGAGAAAAACATTCTATTTAAGAAGTATTAAAAGCGAAACTGCTTTAGGTTGTAGCCAAACTGTCAAGGAATTACCATTTGGCCGTCGAAAAGCTCTTTGGTGAGGTCGGCTTTTTAGAGGCTTCTGTGAAGCTCTTTTTATCTAACTTCCAATCACTGCTACGTACACGTGTCTCTTTGGACATCTGTCTGGGAAAGTGTATTTTAAATTTCAGCCTTAAAACCAACTCTATATTCTGACACTTGTTAATATCAGTGCAAAACCTTTCGGGCTTCTGCGAGGATTGAATCGAAAGTAAATCCGCACAGTGTTTACCAGGTACGATAATTAAAATAATATAACTTAGCAAGCAGCATATGCAAATTTTATGGGGACAGATATCATTGTCTTCACGTGATACGTATTTTTCTGAAGTTGCATATTAAGAAAAGACACTTTTCTCTGATCCAAATTCAGAAGATAAAACAGACATGTGTGATACAGGATGACGCAGAAAACAGTGAATTAACTTTAAGTGGCAATAAAGACTGTTGATTAGGTAAATATATGAACATTGCATCACGGAGAGATGAATGTTTATATATATTTTTAATAATGATCAGCACCATTGCAATGTATCACCTTAGAGTTATAGCAAAATTGCAAATTATAGAAAAGCGTGAGGAAAAGATTTGGTGTACGCGTATTTAACACGACGTTAACGACGATCAAAGGTTTTTACAGTCAGAGCCGCTGAGATTAGCTCAAGAAATAAACACCAGCAATTTGTATCTCCCGAAACGACTCGCATCTCTCGGAACGACTTTTCAAGCTCCTGAAACGACTCGCAGAATCCAGAAGAGATTCTCCCCCATCGCTAAATGACTCGCCAACTCCAGAAAAGACTCACTTCTTCAGAAACGACTCGGTAACTTTCCAAAATTATAAATCAGAAATATTGTCGAAGTTTTCAATTCAATTTCAGGATTTTTCCAAGCAATCTCAATATTCCATGATGGAGTTTATACCACGGGAACCTTATTTCCGGCACTTTGTCACCAACCCACTAAAAATTTCGACCATTAATATTTTTTTTACTATCATTCTTCACAACTGGGTACCGACGTGATGCAGCGGTTTCACGCTGGTCACCCGTAATTGATTAAAATACAGATGCACCAAACGATATGTATATATTTTTTTTATATTTTACAATCCGTTATCGGGTTTTTAATAAATAAATGAATATTGGTCGTATACCGCGGGGCAAAAAAAATTCTGTGGTTGAATATTTCCAGTTGAAACTCGGCCAGTCTATGAAAAGGAGTCAGTTGCTATATACATAAAATGTCTGAAAAGGCTCTTTATATATGGTCATTTGTTCTGTATTAATATCGCGAAGAGACGATAATGTGGAAGGTATTGGAGTGTAGGGGCTTGATGAATCCTGGTATAAGTAGAATACACATACATACACTTGCATACACTTACACTCCATACATAACTTTAAGAAGAGGTACGATGAAGGTCTTGGAGCAGGGAGAGAAGAGACCATTGGACTTATTAGCTACCAGTGAAGTGGCGGTGACATGAGCTGTAAATCGACCCTTGTAGACTTAAATAGGTGAGTACACACAGCACACACACACACACACACACACACACACACACACACACACACACACACACACACACACACACACACACACACACACACACACACACACACACACACACACACACACACACACACACACACACACACACTCACACACACACACCTATTTACAAAAAAAAATCTTAACCAACCCAAGTTAGGTTTCTCGTCGTATTATTTTGAAAACCTCAACATATCAATTCTTTTTCTCCATAACATTGTTCGTCTAACTTTTTCATTTATTACAATTTTTGAATATCCGATGCCTTTCAGTGTGGTTTTTAATTTACTAACATTTAAGAGGCACTTTTCCATCATCCATTTTGTTGCATTTCGGTCACCGACGTTTGTCACGCTCACCAATTAACTCTCCAATGCACTAAATCTATTTTTTCATTTAAATTTCAAACTGGACAGAGTTTAATTTTAGTCGATGAGAACTGATAGGAAGTGGTTTATTCATGAGCAGTAATTGCTATAGAGCAATTTTAATCTGTCTGTACCTCGCATCTCTCTGTGATCACCTATGTTATTCTACACATTTATCAGCAACACGTCCTGAGTTATTGGGTTTGTTTATTTTAGACTCTGATTCCATTAGGTTTATTTACAGTGTTTTTTTTCCCTAAAACGTTTTTTTGAAGAATGAATTCATTGTTGATAGTTTTTTTTTCTTCAGACTTAGCGACATCAAAGACTTTTCATTGCATATAAACTGCTTAAACATTTCCCAAAACTACGTGTATATAACTACACTCTTATTGTAACCACATTAACATTTATACAAACCCCAAAAGCAATTTTTAATCCACCTCAATTCTCCAACATTTAGGCAAAGATATGTAACCGAGAGGTATGTATCTGACGAGTAATTATGTATATACATATGTACACAAACACACACACACACACACACACACACACACACACACACACACACACACACACACACACACACACACACACACACACACACACACATAAATGACCTTGCGGAAAATAGCACAGGAGGCAATCACAACTATGGTGCTGTTCTGTGTGTGTGTGTCAACTAGGAGCGTTTTAAAATCACAGCCATGTTCCTTGCTGCTTCTGTAATAACCAGGGGCAGAGGCAATCAATGATTACCCTGCCTCACATTGCGACAGATTCTAATTTAGGAAACATTCTGGGAAGTCGAGTTGTTCCTTTGGTGGTATTAATAGCTTCTTTGATCCATAACTGCCTTTTCAGGAATGGTAATGAGCACAGACGTGGGTATGTAAAGAACACAGTCAAAGGTGAGGGAAAAGGGTATCATTTTTACGAAAACTTCTACGTAAGCTGTATTAAGAACAGAGAGAGGGAGGGAGAGAGAGAGAGGGAGAGAGAGAGAGAGAGAGAGAGAGAGAGAGAGAGAGAGAGAGAGAGAGAGAGAGAGAGAGAGAGCATTACGGCTTCGTTTGCTATAAAGTACGTTTTAAATTTGTAGTACTAGTCTAGTTTCCCCTCCCTCCCAAACAATGGGAGGAATAGGTAATTACACATACACAGTGGAGGCAAGAACCATACATAGTTTTAAGACGAGGTTTGATAAAGCTCATGGAGCAGGGAGAGAGAAAACCTAGAAGCGATCACTGAAATGGCGGGACCAGGAGTTATGAATCGACACCTGCAACTCCAAATAGACCAGTACAAATAGATGAATACACACACACACAAACACACCTATACACATTTTTGTGGAATAAAATATTTCAGACTCTCTACGTCGTGAGAACTACCTCCCATAACTTCAATATATTCCCTGGGCACAACACTGCTTCTCTTAATTTATGCAGCTTGACAGGTATGTGTTGTAGTATATAGTATGGATCACCATCATACAAATATATATGACATGATATCACAACATCACATGCTTGAAAATCTTGAAAATACACATAAACAATCCCCTAATTTAACGTTATTGAAATTGTGTGTGTGTGTGTGTGTGTGTACTCACCTAGTTGTTGTTGCAGGGGTCGATTCACAGCTCCTAGCCTCGCCTCTTCACTGGCCGCTACTCGGTTACTCTTCCCCCTCCATGAACTTTATCATACTTTTCTTAAAGCTATGTGTGGATTCTGTGTGTGTGTGTTTGTGTGTGTGTGTGTGTGTGTGTGTGTGTGTGTGTGTGTCATAATATGAGGTAGTTGAAGTCATTCACATATACGCCACTCTGTGAGGCGCTGTTTATCTTATACTCATAACTTTCAACACGGCAATACTCATATATATTATCGGGGCTACAACACTTGTCATATTTATTGTCACCTCGCTAACACCCAGACACAGGTAGGATGTAGTGTGTGTGTGTGTGTGTGTGTGTGTGTGTGTGTGTGTGTGTGTGTGTGTGTGTGTGTGTATTTGTACTCATCTGCCTGTGTAGGTGCATGAGAGGGTCGAGTCTCAGCTCCTGGCCCCGCCTCCATGCCCGATGTTTCGGGGATCACTCTCACCTGGCTTCGAGATCCTTACTGTATCTCTTGTTAAAACTCTGTATGGATCCTGCCTTTACCGAGTCACTGTTCAAATCATTCCACTTTCTGACCACTCTAAGGTTGAATAAATGCTTCGTGACTTTCTGTGACCACATCTGTGTTTTTAACTTTGTGTTTAGCACCTCTTGGACCATTCGTTTCTGTCCATCCTATCAAGTCATCTTTGTATTATGTACGTAGTTATCATATCCCCCCCCCTTGTCCTTCTGTCCTATAATATCATTATCACCCTCTCATCACACATCATATCCTCTAGCTCCGGGACCAATTTTGTTGCAAACCTTCCTATTTTGTTGAGGTTCTTGACGTGATTGATCAGTTGTTAAATACTGGTGTTGCATACTCAAATATGGGTCTGACATATGCCGTATATTGTGACGTGAATAAAGCCTTGCTTAGGCCCATGAAAGTGTATCTTAGATTTTTCAGAAGCGCGTTTGCTGCAATATGTTCGGTATAATTCTCACCCCGAAGTCTTCCTTGAGTGAGGTTTGAATCCTTTACCCCCCGTTCCTGAGATATTATTTCCTATGGATTTCTTTTTAGTTGTCCAGTCTTTTTAGTTGTGCAGTCTGTCGAGGTCCATTTGAAGTCTCTTCTGGTCTCGTTAGTATTCTCTTTATTAGTATCACTCCATCAATGAACAGGGATGATTCCTGACTCTGTCTCTTCCCCCAAGATATAGTATTATTTTGAGTATATGAGCCAGTTCGTTTATCCCTGTTAGGCATTCCTTGATACATTGTAGTGCCTGTTATTCTTTCCCGTTCCTCCAGTTGCTGACGGATTCTCTTGTGCGGTACTGTGCCAAAAGCCATATTACAGTCCAAAAATATGCAATCCGCCCATCCATCTCTTTCCTGCCTCTCTTCTGTTGCCTTGTTGTAGGTTTGTAAAAACACGATTTCCCTTTTCTAAAGCCATTCTTATTATTATTTATGATTACACACTCTTCATTTAATAATCTTCTCCATAACCTTACATATTTTTCATGTCAGAGACTCTGGCCTTTGGTTTAAACTACGTGCCTGTCCTTTTTCTTAATAAATTGGTTTGCATTTGCTGTCTTCCACGCCTCTGGCAGACACAGTGCTTCCTCTCCCTGTCTCTAGTCTCAAACAGAGATATGTGATCCCAATTCCTTCTAGGTATCTAATTCGCACAGTAGTTCCCTCATCTCGTCTCTGGTATGCATTGTGTCCAGCACACGCTGATGCACTCTACCTCTTTGGTACTCTGGTAGCGTCTTTGTTTCCTCTGTGAATGCCTCTTAAATTTCTTGCTCAGCTTCCTCGTAAAATTTTTAGTCATTTCTTGTAAGTTTTTCTCCGTTCTTGAGTCTGTGTCAATCTTCGTACCTGGTTTTGATGGTGTCGATTCATAGTTGTAGGTTTTATCGACCGGTTTTTACTGTTTTCTGACTAAATAGATTCTGTCGTATCTGCTTTTGAAACTGTGTACAGTGACTTCCACCGACTCCTCCTCTTTATCTAATTGGTTCCTATTATCTTCTTAAGGCCTAGACAAAGTACACACACACACACACACACACACACACACACACACACACACACACACACACACACACCCACACACACACACACACACACACAAACACACACACACACATGCAAACACACACACATACACTAACTTTAAACTTAAACGATTAATTTAATACTGACACTGTAATTTGTCTGTTAATACTCTTGACAAAAAATCCATAATTACTTACCCAAAGCTGATGTTCTTTTATCCAAACTTTGCGTTAAGTAGAGAGAAAATTTTAAACAAAAACTTATGTATAATTCCATTACTTGGCTAATCAGTGTCATATATATATATATATATATATATATATATATATATATATATATATATATATATATATATATATATATATATATATATATATGAAAGCTTCCATAAGACGATTATTATTCTTGGAGAAAAGCTCAAATGTTTTCTGGCATATAAGGCGCATTCATATTTTGGCAGGAACATTATGGGGAAAAATGCAGTATTTGATTCAAAATAATAGTGAGTCTGTGTCTGGCTGTTTCAGCGCATCCAGTTTCACTATCACCAACCACCATAACTTGGCTTCCTGGCGTTTATAGGTAACTGCATTTTTCCTTATTCTTTATTGTAATTGCTTAATGGTTTGACACTTTATAATTCTTTACAACTACTGAAGCTGTTTCTCTTTATTATGAACAGGTAATGTGTGAATTATAATTAATAATTGTTAGCAATGACTCCAAACTACATCAACCTGGCAAACAGGTTTGTAGTGTAAGCTGTGGAGTTGGCTTTACCTGCACAGTAACACTGAAACCACCAGATGGCAGAAACCCGAAGCCTGACCTTGTTCCTGACCTTGTTCCTAACCTTGTTCCTGACCTTGTCCCTGACCTTGTTCCTAACCTTGTTCCTGACCTTGTTCCTGACCTTATTCCTGACCTTATTCCTGACCTTGTTCCTGACCTTGTTCCTAACCTTGTTCCTGACTTTGTTCCTGACCTTGTTCCTGACATTGTTCCTGACCTTGTTCCTGACATTGTTCCTGACCTTGTTCCTGACCTTGTTCCTGACCTTGTCCCTAACCTTGTTCCTGACTTTGTTCCTGACCTTGTTCCTAACCTTGTTCCTGACCTTGTTCCTGACATTGTTCCTGACCTTGTTCCTGACCTTGTTCCTGACCTTGTTCCTAACCTTGTTCCTGACTTTGTTCCTGACCTTGTTCCTGACCTTATTCCTGATCTTATTCCTGACCTTGTTCCTGACCTTGTTCCTGACCTTGTTCCTGACCTTGTTCCTGACCTTGTTCCTGACCTTGTTCCTGACCTTGTTCCTGACCTTGTTCCTGACCTTATTCCTGACCTTGTTCCTGACCTTGTTCCTGACCTTATTCCTGACCTTGTTCCTGACCTTGTTCCTGACCTTGTTCCTGACCTTGTTCCTGACCTTGTTCCTAACCTTGTTCCTGACCTTGTTCCTGACCTTGTTCCTGACCTTGTTTCTAACCTTGTTCCTGAGCTTGTTCCTGACCTTGTTCCTGACCTTGTTCCTGACCTTGTTCCTGACCTTGTTCCTGACCTTATTCCTGACCTTATTCCTGGCCTTATTCCTGACCTTGTTCCTAACCTTGTCCCTGACCTTGTTCCTGACCTTATTCCTGACCTTGTTCCTAACCTTGTTCCTGACCTTGTTCCTGACCTTATTCCTAACCTTGTTCCTGACCTTGTTCCTGACCTTGTTCCTGACCTTATTCCTGATCTTGTTCCTGACCTTGTTCCTGACCTTATTCCTGACCTTGTTCCTGACCTTGTTCCTGACCTTGTCTACACCTCAGCATATTTTCAGAGGGGGGAAAAGCATCCGTTATATGCCACAAAATACAGCATGTAAGGTCTTACTTTCAGTAGAAATCCTTAGTTTTTGTACTGTATTCTCCAAATGATACCGTGAATAATACTGTAACTACATACGAACTTTGAGCATATTAAACTCTACGGACAAATACACCCATGTTTAACTAACATAGGGTCAGTGAAATGCGTATATTTCACTGTAAAGTTTCTCACATATACGTTTGAACTCCAGTGAGAAAAGACCAAATTAGCTCGGGTTAATATCGTGTGAATAAATCCTCACATTGCTAGTTCTACCATGAACAGATAAGGATTAATCTGTCCTCTCTGAAACTACTAGATTGGATTATTGCACTCAGATGCAACGAATTACCTATATATCAGATCCCTGTCACTCTGATTCCTGGTGTCGTGTATCATTGATCAGTATCAGTGACGTGAATATTACCATATGTATAACAAGGAATACAGTGGAACTAAATCTGGGTCTCCGTTGTCATTGTCAATTAGGACTGAGTAATAATTAATAATGAGTAATTGACTGAAATAGATCTATTTATTATTAATGATTGTGTGTGATAGATTACGAGACATGTTGGAACAAATGATGAATAAATTCACGATTATATGTTAGGCCTTCACTCGCATATGGTATGTGTATGTTGCGTGATGCTCACACACACTCGGTGTATGTTGCCTGTTGCTCACACACGCTCGGTGTATGTTGCCTGTTGCTCACACACGCTCGGTGTATGTTGCCTGTTGCTCACACACGCTCGGTGTATGTTGCCTGTTGCTCACACACGCTCGGTGTATGTTGCCTGTTGCTCACACACGCTCGGTGTATGTTGCCTGTTGCTCACACACACTCGGTGTATGTTGCCTGTTGCTCACACACACTCGGTGTATGTTTCCTGTTGCTCACACACGCTCGGTGTATGTTTCCTGTTGCTCACACACACTCGGTGTATGTTGCCTGTTGCTCACACACACTCGGTGTATGTTGCCTGTTGCTCACACACGCTCGGTGTATGTTGCCTGTTGCTCACACACGCTCGGTGTATGTTTCCTGTTGCTCACACACACTCGGTGTATGTTGCCTGTTGCTCACACACACTCGGTGTATGTTGCCTGTTGCTCACACACACTCGGTGTATGTTGCCTGTTGCTCACACACACTCGGTGTATGTTGCCTGTTGCTCACACACACTCGGTGTATGTTGCCTGATGCTCACACACGCTCGGTGTATGTTGCCTGTTGCTCACACACACTCGGTGTATGTTGCCTGTTGCTCACACACACTCGGTGTATGTTGCCTGATGCTCACACACGCTCGGTGTATGTTGCCTGTTGCTCACACACACTCGGTGTATGTTGCCTGTTGCTCACACACACTCGGTGTATGTTGCCTGTTGCTCACACACACTCGGTGTATGTTGCCTGTTGCTCACATACACTCGGTGTATGTTGCCTGTTGCTCACACACGCTCGGTGTATGTTGCCTGTTGCTCACACACACTCGGTGTATGTTTCCTGTTGCTCACACACACTCGATGTATGTTGCCTGATGCTCGCAAGCGCTGGGTTTGTATTTTCCATCCCTCACACCCACTCACCAGAGAACACTACTTGCTTCATCAACCCCTCAAGGCTAACATATTTCTTTTAAAACACCTTTTTCATCACTCAGGTGCAGATGAACAGATGTTGGAATAAGGAATATGTAATTTCAGCTAATGTGACTATTTTTTTGGCACAGTGCCACTCTAGTGCTACTCTGGTTGTAGTGTCTTGTTAGGTTTAGATTTATCCTGATGGGCTAGTCTCTTCGTTACTGAAGGGTAATAGTGCTGGTAGAGAGTAACAGTGTTAGTCTGTGTAATGTCCGTTTTTATGTATACCTCAGAGTTCATTGGGGAACAGAGGACTAGTGTGAATGCTACAGACCATGGGATAAAGTTATGGTCTGTTCCTGATCTAGTCACAATTGTTGTGACTTGATGGCCGAAAACTGACTGAAAAGTCAAATGAAAGTACCTCTTTTAAAGTGTGGTTTATTCACGAATTGTTTCAGCCCCATGGATGAAGAGAAAGACACGAATGTGCAGTTTAAGACTTTGCTGAGGAAACGTTTCGCAAAGACGGGCTTCTTCTCCACTGATGATTAAACGTCAAGGAGTCACTCGTGGTGAAACGTTGCCTCAGTAAATCTCTTCTACGGTGCATATGTTTCCCTATCTATTTACTGGTGTTATCATCATTTCTCTTCTCCAGCGAACCACGATAAAGTTGTGTTTATTCTACTAACAATTATTAAATGCTCTGTGTACACTATAGCTTTAAACGTGAAGATGACCTCTCAGTTGTGTGTTTTGTCATCCTCATGTCTACATACACACACACACACACACACACACACACACACACACACACACACACACACACACACACACACACTCAAGGGGTCACAATTGGAAGTTGAAGACTCAAATGAGCCAGAGGGATGATAGGAAGTATTTCTTCAGTCATAAAGTTATCAGGAAGTAGAATAGTTTGGAAATTGGCGTAGTGGAGACAGGAACCATACATAGTTTTAAGACGAGAATTGATAAAGGATCATGGAGCAAGGAGAGAGAGAGGACATAGTAGCGATGAATGAAGAGGCTGGGCCACAAATAGGTGAGTACGCACAGTCACCTACACACACACACACACACACACACACACACACACACACACACACACACACACACACATCTTTCCCACACAACCTCCCACACCTACACAGCAGGTGGTGCCAGCTTTACTCGTTAATCACAGAGGAATAAACCCCAGAGGGTGTCGGTGCCAGGGTTCACTCCTCATTTATCATGCACTGCTTTTCTCTTACTTTCGTTCCCGCTCATCATACTCAATATAATTCATCCACTTCTCTTTTCAAATATTTCCTCTTTTATTTTCATCGCTTATTTTTTCTGGTGTTTTTTAAAACTCTCCATATTATTTTAATTAATTTTTAAAATACTTTTCTTCGATTTCTTTCTATATAAATTTTGAAGGCATATATTCCTTTGGTATTGTATATATATATATATATATATATATATATATATATATATATATATATATATATATATATATATATATATATATATATATGTATATATATATACAATACAATATATACAAATATCAAGTTTCTCATTTTCTCTGCCAACCATTACGACAGTCCGTCAACCATAATTCACCTATCACTATCCACCAAAGACCATGGCGAAATAAAAATCGTTCACCATCCACCACTTACCAGCCTCCACCGTACAATTACATCCCACAACTATTTAATGACTTCCATCCAACTAAAATCCTCCCATCCTCAGCAGCCCCCATTCACCAAACACAACACGTTCTCCAGTATCTAGTCAACCCCCATTCGGCTGATGCACCGCTGCGAAACCGCGACATAATGCACTGCTGCGAAACCGCGACATAATGCACCGCTGCGAAACCGCGACATAATGCACCGCTGCGAAACCGCGACATAATGCACCGCTGCGAAACCGCGACATAATGCACCTAACGCACAACCGTAGCCTTTATAAATCACCATCATTTGATAAATAACAGTACCAGAGGGACTCTCATAACCGTACTGTTATTATAGCGTATCAGCATTATTAGCTGTCATCGCCAGCATCTACCATCATCACATCAACCACAGCATAATAAATCACAGAATGGTTGGGGATTGAACCCATGGCAGGCGGGTTCTGAAATCACAGCACGCCACCACCATTATATACCTTTACCACAGCAACCCAGCATGCCACCACCATCATACACCATCACCCGAGCAATCACAGCATGGCACTACCATCAACTGCAATCACCACAGCCACCAGAGGAAGCCCTTAACCACCAATAGATCCTGAACCAAGTCTTCTTTAACAGCACTGAAGGTGGAAGTTCAAAACATACTTCCTTCAGCTAAATCCCAAAATCCTTAAAGATTAGAGCATTTCCACCCTTGGCTCAATTTTTTGTGCGACTTCTCTCCTAAAACCCCGACCTAAGTTGTGTTTACACACACTGATGCTGATAAGAATTTACTTTTATTATTCTCTTAAGGCACGGAGATTCTAACACAAATATTAGGCATTCCATGGTAAATATATTATTATTGCAAATATTGCTAGGGGGCCAAACATCGTCTGGGAAATGAGAGGTAGGTTCCTTAAAGGGTATTTCGTGTTGAATAGTCATGTGGTGGTATAATGACAAGAAGCAGCTGTACTTGGGAAGCATTCGAATATTTCGCAGCGAGAGTTTTCATATGTGTGTGTGTGTGTGTGTGTGTGCGTGTGTGTGTAATTATGCTTCTTAATTAATGGTACAAAAGGAAACATTTCTCCGAACGAGATCTCGTTTCCAAGACTTCTCGCAAGTCATACTCACTGAGGAGCTTGTAATCACTCCAGTGCGAAGATCAATATTACGTGTTGATTAATACTCCTTAAGGCACGTTCCTCTCGTTAGGAGAGGCAGCAGCCAACCTCTGTTCGTCCTTGTATATTTGTGTTTCCATTACAGCGAGTGTGGATGTCACAGCGCTGACAGAGACACCAGAAGATGATGCTCTTAGGACCCCTGGAAAGGACGTCAGGATATGCGAAGGTCATGCTGTATGACGTAGAAAGAGACACCAGAATATACGAAGATGATGCCCTTAAGACCCCTGGAAGGGACGTCAGGATATACAAAGGTCAAGCTGTATGACGTAGAAAGGGACATCAGAATATACAAAGAATATCCTGCAAGGTTCTGGAAAGACAGGACACTCTTAAGTTGCAGAAGAAGCTGTTTTTAAAAAGATCATACGAATTTTTTTCTATTTTTACAAGTTGAAGAGTGTAATGAGTTCCAGAAGGAGGCTTCTCGTGCAACAACTATTGCAAAGTTTAAAACTAATTATGATGTATTAAGAAGATACAAAACGACCTTCAGTACTTCAAGTGTAACCAAAATTATGTTATAACGGAGAACGGCAGACACTCGTAATAGCGGACATGCTCGACGAGCAGACACGTACTAGCAGACGCACGTTCGAGCAGACACATGTACAAGCAGACTCCCAAACGAGCAGACATATGTATAAGCACACTCCCAAACGAGCAGACAATGGAGAAGCAGACTCCCAAACGAGCAGACACATGCACACGCAGACTCCCCTAACGAGCAGACACATGCACACGCAGACTCACAAAACGAGAAGACACATGTACAAGACACGTAATATTTACACAACCTTTTACTTAGCAAGAATGGTAGGAATTTCTTCATTGCTGTCTGCTTCCCTTTCTCTAAGATACGGGGTTCTGTCTCTGGCTGTTAGATTTGTCGGTAATCTAAGCTACTGCTCAAAGTCTACATAAAGGATAGCTAAACACACATACACTTTGCTGACAATATACTTTTGGATCGGACTCAATTCCTCGTTTCAGTGTCCATTGTGGGATTTAACCCCTTAGAGAATACTTAGTCTAAACGCTGTTTCTTGTTGAATTTAGTTCATATACTTACTGAAGATTCACATCATTGTTAAATCAGCGGAATGATAGGTAGGATAGTAACACAATTGTCTAGTATACCATTAGTAACGTATACAGAAGAAGGAGTTACTATCCCCTTGCTCCCGGTGTTTTATTCGCCTCTTATGACACGCATGGCTTACGGAGGATGAATTCTTTTCCGCTTCCCTATGGAGATAAGAGAAAATAAAGAAAAACAAGAACTCTTAAGAAAATAGAAGAGAACCCAGATGTGTTTCTGTAAATATATATGTATGTACATGTATGTGTAGTGTGACCTAAGTGTAAGTAAAAATAGTAAGATATACCTGTTATCCCGCGTGTTTGAAGGATCATATCATAGGAAATACACGATAAGGCACAGTAAATAACACTTAGATCTTGATAAAAACCTTCATTAACGACAACATTTTGCCCACAGTCTGGGCGAAATGTTCTCGTTAATAAAGGTATCCACTGTAGATAAATGTCATTTTTTTCAATCATAGCTTGATAAAGCTCAGTGGACATAACGTTGTCTCAGTACAGGCTATTTCTAGGTTTCTTTGTTATGCGAAGAGACACAGACGAATAAATAGATGGACATATAGATCAACAAACAAAGAGATTGACACACACGCACGCACACACTCGCAAAGACAAACAAAACTACAGACAGGCCAGCGGAGAGACAACACCATGACTAGATCCTGTGATCCTTTTTCTCTCGGGGAGATAAAACCCTGGCTGGGCTGGATGCTGCTCTTACCTCTGTCTGATCACCCTGACGGCTGACAGGCAAATTGGTTGGTAGATATACGATCCATAGTCTCGCTGAGATCTGCTGGCCACCATCTCCTCTTCCAGTTCAACTGCAGTGGTTTCCAGACAGAAGCAAACACACACTCACACACACACACACACACACACACACACACACACACACACACACACACACACACACACACACACACACACACACACACAAATTCGCTTCGGCGATGTGTAAATATGAAACATTTTTTTACCCGTTCGTGGCTTCCATTCCCCATTAACCCCTACCACGCCTCGTCACCCCTTCACATAACCCCTGACACATCCAATCACCCTCCCCATCCCCTGCCGCTATCATCACCCACCCTGGCATCCTCCACATCACCCACGTACTTCATCACCATATCAACACACACACACATACACCATAACTGCTACAAAAGCCACATTTGGACTGAGTTTGCAAATCAATGAATCTCTATCAAAAAAAAAAAAAACACTCCAACAATACTTCATTGTGTGTCCGATGCCAAACATTATAAATGGGTAACGTTGCCTTAAAATTTAATTTAAAAAGAGGAATAAAAATAGGCGAATAAAATAGTACAACTTAATATATAAATTGTATGTAAGTGTAAATAAATAGATTTACAGAAAAAATAATGAATTGAAAAATAATGATTGTTTACTTATAGTGATAATTTACTTAGCTTTTTAAGGCATTCAGGTATTCTTGAATAGTTGAAAAGAGAAATACTGCAGCAGGCCTACTGGCCCATACTAGGCAAGTCCGTCTCAAGTCCAAACCCTCTAACAAAAATATTTGTCCAACCCATTTTCAATACTATCCAAGGAGTAAGCATTAACAACCCCATGACTGATGGTGTGCAAATCCCATTCAAATCCAACCTCTCTCATTCATGTCTTAGCACCTCAGTTAACCTGCTAGGGAGACCGTTCCACTCATCGACTCTTCTGTTTCCAAACCAGTACTTTCCTACATTCTTTCTAAATATAAGCTTATTACAATCTGAATCCATTACTTCGAGTTCTTAAAGATATATTTTTACAACTTTATATATCTCTCATTTATTTATGTCCATCTTACATATATCTCCTTTATTTATACCTATCTTTCCCTTGTACACATCAATCATGTCTTTCCTCATTCTGCGTCTTAAAAGAATATGTAGATTATGGGATTTCAGCCTGTCTACGTATGGAAGATTTATTATACAATAGATTAATTTTGTCATTCTTTCTCGAATAAGCTAAAGCAAATTTATATACATTTATATACATTCTGTAGTATCGATACCAGAACTGAGCTGCATAATCAAAGTGAGGACTTAGTAATGATGTGTTGAGCTGGAGTAAGACTTCAGGACTCCTGTTGCTAACTCTTCTTGTTGTAAATCCCAGTAATATTATACGTATTATTACGCACGTTTGGGCATTTCTCTCATGGCTGTCTTGGCCTTTGTCAATCGATAGGCTTTAAATTATATTATGAGCCAAATAAATGATATATAACCTAAATATTTATTGTGTTTAATAATCAAACTGGCAATGTGAATATTGATATATATATATATATATATATATATATATATATATATATATATATATATATATATATATATATATATATATATATATATATATAGAACTTTGTCCTTGGAGGCAAAGAGGGGAATGTATGAGAGTATAGTTTTACCAACGCTCTTATATGGGTGTGAAGCGTGGGTGATGAATGTTGCAGCGAGGAGAAGGCTGGAGGCAGTGGAGATGTCATGTCTGAGGGCAATGTGTGGTGTGAATATAATGCAGAGAATTCGTAGTTTGGAAGTTAGGAGGAGGTGCGGGATTACCAAAACTGTTGTCCAGAGGGCTGAGGAAGGGTTGTTGAGGTGGTTCGGACATGTAGAGAGAATGGAGCGAAACAGAATGACTTCAAGAGTGTATCAGTCTGTAGTGGAAGGAAGGCGGGGTAGGGGTCGGCCTAGGAAGGGTTGGAGGGAGGGGGTAAAGGAGGTTTTGTGTGCGAGGGGCTTGGACTTCCAGCAGGCATGCGTGAGCGAGTTTGATAGGAGTGAATGGAGACAAATGGTTTTTAATACTTGACGTGCTGTTGGAGTGTGAGCAAAGTAACATTTATGAAGGGATTCAGGGAAACCGGCAGGCCGGACTTGAGTCCTGGAGATGGGAAGTACAGTGCCTGCACTCTGAAGGAGGGGTGTTAATGTTGCAGTTTAAAAACTGTAGTGTAAAGCACCCTTCTGGCAAGACAGTGATGGAGTGAATGATGGTGAAAGTTTTTCTTTTTCGGGCCACCCTGCCTTGGTGGGAATCGGCCGGTGTGATAATAAAAAAATAAATAATATATATATATATATATATATATATATATATATATATATATATATATATATATATATATATATATATATATATATGTCCAGGGATTTCTGCTATTTAATCATTCAGCAGATGAGTTATTATCTTTAGAGATGTCATGTTGTTATGACTGATATATCAGTGAACGACTTCTGTTACATTACTGTTATAGTAACAGTGTAGGGTTTAACTGTTACGTACAGTGTTAGATTTCTGTGTAGTCATTCTGTTGTACGTAACAGCTTAATGTCTTCTTGAAATAAGTACTCTATCTATTGGCTTTGTAAAAGTTCTTGTTTTCGATAAACATGAAAGTTTTTGAGGTATGTTGAGATTTTGGTGAGTGAAGTTGTGGTGTGTGAGGTTGTGGTGTGTGAGGTTGTGATGAGTGAGGTTGTGGTGAGTGTACTTATGATGAGTGAGGTTGTGATGAGTGAGGTTGTGGTGAGTGTACTTGTGGTGAGTGAGGTTGTGATGAGTGAGGTTGTGGTGAGTGTACTTGTGCTGAGTGTGGTTGTGGTGAGTGTGGTTGTGGTGAGTGACGTTGTGGTGAGTGTGGTTGTGATGAGTGAGGCTGTGATGAGTGAGGTTGTGATGAGTGAGGCTGTGATGAGTGAGGCTGTGATGAGTGAGGCTGGGATGGGTGAGGCTGTGATGAATGAGGCTGTGATGAGTGAGGCTGTGATGAGTGAGGCTGTGATGAGTGAGGCTGTGATGAGTGAGGTTGTATTAAGTGCGATTGTGAGGAGTGCAATAGGAGAGAGTGTCATGAGTGAGGATATCATGAGTTAGTGTGTTATAAGTGAGACTATGATGGTGTAAGATTGTGATGAGTGAGATTGTGATGACCTATGCAATAATGCGTTGATGATTTCTTTAGAAGTTTGTAGGTTAAAACTGGGAGAGTAATATACAGAGGTAGGGGAGGGAGGGAGAGAAAGGAGAGGTGATTGATGCCTTGAGTGACAAGTGAAATGTGGAGGGTGAAGTGAAATTGGTGATTCCAGTCAAATCAGGTGAATCATCGCCCTTGACCTGTCACAAGTGACCCAACACAGGTAAAAAATCTAACCCACTTCATGAAACAGGTCACAGTCGAGAGACGATCCAACACAATATTAGAAAACCACCTGAACCTAACTGACACACAAAATGTATTATAACACTGATGAAAAATGGAAAGTGCCACTTAGCCCGTGATACAAGGCAGGAAAACGCAAAATAGGCGTCATGCAGTGGAAGAAGCTAGAAAAGTAGCGAGGTACAAGTGAACTGAGTAGGTGACGTAAGGTAATGAAAAGTGAGACGTCAGTTGGTTTGATAGGCCTGCCAACTGCAAATTAGTAATTAAGGCAGCAACCTGCCACTACACTATATATATATATATATATATATATATATATATATATATATATATATATATATATATATATATATATATATATATATATATATATATATATATATATATATATATATATATATATATATATATATATATATATATATGATCTTCCAGTCAAGTCGAATAATATAGATCTCTTTTATGTTTATATTCGTTTTTTATCTCTGTGGTTTTTAAAGTTTACCCTCGTGTTGGTAGCAGAGAATGATACCTGTCCATACCAGACTGACAGCAACAATGGCACTGATGGCAGCAGATTACCGGTAATTTCACTGTGCAAAGCATTAAGTTCTTATATGAATACATAAATATTTATTTAGCTGGTGGTAATCCTTTAAGCAGATCTCGTAAATTGTTCTCCTTTCAGAAGCGAAGTGCTATAATGAATAGTTAGTTTTTTTGACTGAGAAATCATTTTTTCACGAAGCAAAAGAAGGAGGATAATAAGAGGATAAGGTTTAAGCCATAAGAGGATTAGGTTTAAGCCATAAGAGGATAAGGTTTAAGCCGTTCGAAACTAAACCACCAATATTACGACAACAGGAAAATCTTCCCTTGAGAAATTATTACGTTGTCTAATTACGTCTGTTATTTACATAGCTGTGATCACATAGCTGTGATCACATAGCTGAAATAATATAACTTCTGTTTAGAATAAGTGAAGTTTAAAAGCTATGCATATATAGATGAAGTTTATAAGATGTGCTTATATAGTGGCAGTTATATAACTATAACAGCATAGCTGTAATAGCGTAGCTGTTTTTCCTCTTTAAAAGATGTGGTTACGTGGTGCAGTTATCATAGCTTGCTCTGACTTGATTCAGAGTTATCATAGCTTGCTCTGACTCGGTTCATACATATCATAGCTTGTTCGAGGTTGATTCAGAGTTACTCTGCCTTGATTCTGAATTATCTAATCTTATTATGACGCTGAGAAGGCTTTCACAAGCTTTCTGTATAATGATGCTGACTCTCTCTTATCTTTTCTCTAATCTCACGCCTCACCAAGTGTGGGACTTCTTGACCCTAGGGACTGATGAAGCCAGTGTGTGGCGAAACGTTTCTTCGATAAAGATTCCCATATGTTGTATAAGTATCTCAGGTACCATGACTCGAAAATTCTGGTCATTTTCCAATTATAATAATTACTACTAATAATTATTATAATAATTATAATTTTTATTATTATTATAATGTCATGTACTCTCAAACCTCTCTACCTATAATTAAAATAGAAGAAATTATAAATTGTCTTTCATTACGACTCAAGCTGAGTCGGAATAAACGACTGACAAAGAATAAACAGAAGAATAACCCAACACTGTCATAAATAAAATAAAATTTGTTATAAACACACAATTTTAGTTAACAAATTAATTAACAACAGAGTTCATTTATAGCCTCGTAAACTAAGGTACGTGGGAGAGTCTACAAAGTGGCTCTCTGAGCCCTAATTCATTTTTCATTGCGCTAGAAGGAAGTTAATGAAGATTTAACTTAGGTAAGTTGTTAGATGGAAGTGGATATGAAGTGAGCAGTGTATTGTGAAGTGAAAAAAAAAACACATGTCATGTTACATTGCTAAATAAAATGTGAAATTATTTCCATTTTCACGGGATAAAATTCCCTTGAACAAAACGTTTTATTCAACGTTATTTAAACGAGAAATTATTTTCAATAATTTCTTTCCATCAACATGCGATTTAACACAATTCACTCGAGGGGGAAAAAACCCCCTAAACGGTGAATTACATTAATAACTCTGGACCAGGCAAAAAAATAATTGTTAACACAGGGCTGTTAATTATGATGGTAAATAATTATGTATTATGTATATAAAAATCACTTCAATGTCGTGGTAAGTGATTGGATAATCAACTCTGGTGATGAGAGATTTTATATTATGTCTTATTAAGCACGAAAATGTAAGAAGAAAATGAGAAATAAAGTAGGTGTGTGTGTGTGTGTGTGTGTGTGTGTGTGTGTGTGTGTGTGTGTGTGTGTGTGTGTGTGTGTGTGTGTGTGTGTGTGTGTGTGTGTGTGTATGTATACAATATTAAATTGCCGTGCTCAGAAAAAGAATATCTTTTTTTCATATATTCATCTGGGAAGCATAAGCACATTCACAAAACACAAAACCACTGTGTGTGTGTGTAATACTGAATGATTGTGTTTCTGTTTTATGTATATGTTTGCTTACTGAGATTCTGCACACTAATAATTTGGTATATTCCTGCTATAAAAGGGAAAGGCATATAGATCTGACTCTCCTCTTTCATCTGTCTATTTGTCCGCCTGAATAAAATCCAGTTTCCAATAGGAATCCGATTTTAAAGAGATCTGAGAGACTGTATGCTGCCGACAATTATCCCTGACAAGCAGACACTGTAAGAGGAGTAATGGTTCGTGAAAGCATTGGCTTCATTATGGAACACAAACATGATGTACGGGGAAGAGAAGAGATGTCATTTCTTTCTAATGAAGCGCAGCTCTAAGGTTGACTGATGTAGCTTATGCATCTGCGTAGAATATCGAGAGTCCATCCTCTAACTTAAATTACTTATTTAGGGATACCGACACTTTTGATTGACTCTGATATGTTCTATATTGCCATATATCTACCCAATTTATTATTTCGTTATTGTCTATTAATTATAAGTACACAAAGGTTATTTTAAGTTACCCTAACCTAACCTAACCTGGCCTAACCTAACCAAACTTAACCTGACCTAACGTCTAGTAACAAACATATATTTTTGTGTGTAATACGTTCAAAAGCACCAGTTTTACTGAGTATATTAAATAAGGCTGAGGACGGAGAGTCACAGTTATAATGGTGGCATCAATGTGGAGGAACTTAATGAAAGAGTTTCTAAGGAGTAGTTCTTGGTCCCTCCCACATGTACACGACAGGTTTTTGATCCCTCCCACATGTACACGACAGTGTTTTCGGTAAGATAGATAGATGCCTTTATATCAAAGTATCGATATTCTAAACTTGTAAGAAAAATATTAACTAAAGTGAATTGTTAAGCTCTGCACAACAGGGGCAAACCGAACAAATGGTTTAACAACTGGCTGCTGGAGTTAAACCCTAATTAAGATCAGAAAATTGGAAAGGTAAGAGAAAAATCGAGGACAGTTGCGTTATACCACTTGAATCAGAAAGAACGTTTGGCCCAAGATACACATAAACAGGATAATGACCTCATTGTAAGCTGGGTGACCTGGTTTTGTGACCTTTAATTTGTGGCGCAAGATGACTAGTGCCCATTACAGCAAGAGTCAGGACTGATTGATGAGTCTTTGACCTGGTAATCACGGGTTTCACATTCTCTGTAATCCTGTGTAAGTCTGACATTTCTCGTTTATTTGTGTTTAAACAGATTTACGATTGAATAAATTAGTTCATCACTGGCAATGGTGCTATGTATGTATGTATATATATATATATATATATATATATATATATATATATATATATATATATATATATATATATATATATATATATATATATATATATATATATATATATATATATATATATATATATATATATATATATATATATATTCTTAAATGGCAATCTTCTTTATGAACGCACCTGTCGTAGGATTTATTTTTTTAAGTATTATTGGGTTTTGCTGTGATGGTGCTGGATGCGGACACTAACAACCAGATTAGCCCGACATAAGCCTCAGAACTGTAAGGTAAACTTTCCTAATTACTGATTACATTACCAGATTTAGTTTGTGTAAAAAAACTTATTAACTTTTTGAAATATATAATTTGTTCGTAAGCTGAAGCACGTTAGTTGACGGTCGGTGTTGCGTCAGAGAACACGGGAAGTATACGGTAACCTCAGCAACCTCAGTAGGGGTTACGAGACGTGGAACTTGCAAGAGGGGAGGGGGAGATGGGTGCTACTCTTAGCTCTGGTCTCAATACAATCTTGTCTTAGTCTAACTAGAGACTTACACTGTATTATTATTATTATTATTATTACTATTATTATGTATTATTATTATTATTATTATTATTATTATTATTATTATTATTATGTATTATTATTATTAATATAATTATTATTATTATTATTATTATTATTATTATTATTATTATTATTATTATTATTAATACAGTGGGCCCTCGAATTTAGTCGTGACTTTTCTGTATGCAAAACTATTTTTATTATCTATAAAATTTATTTTTTGTTAATATTTTTGGGTGTCTGGAATGGTTTAATTGGATTTACATTATTTCTTATGGGAAATATTAACAAAAAAGGCATTTTATAGATAATAAAAATAGTTTTGCATACAGAAAAGGCAGGACTAAATTCGAGGGTCCACTGTATTATTATTATTATTATTATTATTATTATTATTATTATTATTATTATTCATATCTGGACTCGGCCTTCCACTCGTTCATTACAGGTATTACACGTAGTTTGGTTTGTATGGGAAGGCGAAACTTTACCTTCGGATTAGTACCTGGTCTGGCTGCACCGGTAACTACATCACGATTCTCCTTTTTTTTTATTCGCCAGTATTCTCCCGGCCCAGGTCTTTCCATGGGAGGAGGGACAACTACCCTCTCATCTTTGGGACCAAGTGTCCCCAGGCCTAGCCAGAGTCCCCGCCCTCACGGGGCTCGAAGGGAGAAGCTAGGCCTCTGGTCTGCCATCTGCCCCGCCCCAAAGGGGCTCGTGGGGATGGCAGTCTTGTGAGCTGCAGGTGGTAGTAAGCTCAGGTTTCTGCTAGTTCCATTCTCCTTGTCGCGCTCGCGACTGGGCAAGATTCGGATTCCCGCACTCATGACTGGGCAAGATTCGGATTCCCGCACTCATGACTGGGCAAGATTCGGATTCCCGCACTCATGACTGGGCAAGATTCGGTCATGATACAGTGGAAATACAATGCAGTGTTTGTTCACGGAAACCAGAAGCCAGCAAAGACTCACAGGGTGGGAATGACAACAAAAAGGGTGAGTGGGTGAGGTGGGTGGTGGAAGCTGGTGGGCGAGGGACTGGGGGAATTAATAAATAATGTAACTGGATTTGAGTTGGTCGGTGGGTGGATTGATGAGCTGGTCCGGGTGGATTGGCGGATGATCGGGTGAATCGTCATTTGAGTGGGTTAAGGTGGGTTAGTAGGTTTAAATGTGTGGGTAGGTGAGATGGAAGGATGGCTTGCTTGTTGAGGGGTGTAGGTGAATTTCAGTGGATGAAATCGTGGCTTAATTACGATGGGTTTCAGTTTTTAGGTGGGTGAGTGGATGGATGGGTGACTAGGTGGGTGGGTGCTAAGTTGGTGAGTGAATGGGTGGGTGACTAGGTGGGTGAGTTGATGGGTGGGTGACTATGTGGATGTGTGGATGGGTGGGTGACTAGGTGGATGAGTGGATGGGTGGGTGAGTGGATGGGTCGGTGACTAGGTGGGTGAGTGGATGGGTGGGTGAGTGGATGGGTGGGTGACTAGGTGGGTCAGTGGATGAGTGGATGATGGTGTGTGTGTGTGTATGTTAAACAGGCATTTATAGGTATTTCTCTTCACAAATACATATCTAAATGTATATTACAATTTAAAAACTCACACATACATATAATCTCCCAGAAATTTCAATAACCATGTATCACTCACGCAAAATAATTTGTTGCCGACTCTGAACATATCTCCCATAGCGAGCCACATTCCTGTCCATTCCAACGTGCACTGTCAATGTGGTCAGGGTTTAGAATATCACAAAACTCTGCCACAACTGCATCGGGGCATAAACGTCACGATGACGCCGTGTAGAAAAACAGTGGAGCCACACGGGGCTATATATCGCCCCTGTTGTCAAGGCGAGAGAGAGAGAGAGAGAGAGAGAGAGAGATGAGCCAGTTATACCAGGCACCGAGCATCAGCCTTCCACGGATATGCCAAAGTCAAATATAACCTAAAGTAATTAAGTTTGTCTGACTTCTGTGTCCAGGATTCGAACTCATGGCAAGCCTCTCTTAAAACCTGCACTGGTTCACGTAGGTTTAAATTTAAAAAAAAAAAAAAGCACTTTGTTCGTGAAACGGTATTAACAGTATTCACACTTGCATATTTGAACTCAAATTGAACGTGAAAAAAACGTAAAATTGTTTATTAAGTATTTCATACTCTACTGCTTAGTGCCTTTTCGGTATTTTTTTTTCAAATCAAAGGGGATCTAATCTTAAATATGGCATCGTTCCCATAACCTGGTGTGCAAGAATACAACAAGGATTAGAAAAATTCCCTTTTTCTTATATGAAGCTCATTCTAAAGACACTTAGCGAACTCAAGCGACGGAGAGAGAGAGAGAGAGAGAGAGAGAGAGAGAGAGAGAGAGAGAGAGAGAGAGAGAGAGAGAGAGAGAGAGAGAGAGAGAGAGAGAGAGAGAGAGAGAGAGAGAGAGAGAGAGAAATCAATATGTAAAGGAGACTCTTAAAATTGATACTTGTGCAGAGATGCGATTGTCGTCCTGAGCAGCGAAATGTGATTAGACTGTAGACAAGAAAACGTGAAAAGTATAGAAAGTATAGAAGTATAAAAAGTATAGAAAGTATAGAAAGTATAGAAAGTATAGAAAGTATAGAAAGTATAGAAAGTATAGAAAGTATAGAAAGTATAGAAGTATAGAAAGTATAGAAAGTATAGAAAATGAGTAAAAGTGAATCTAGAAAAAGTATAGAAAGTATAGAAAGTATAGAAGTATAGAAAGTATAGAAAGTATAGAAAGTATAGAAAGTATAGAAAGTATAGAAAGTATAGAAGTATAGAAAGTATAGAAAGTATAGAAAGTATAGAAGTATAGAAAGTATAGAAAGTATAGAAAGTATAGAAAGTATAGAAAGTATAGAAAGTATAGAAAGTATAGAAAGTATAGAAAGTATAGAAAAAGTATAGAAAGTATAGAAAGTATAGAAGTATAGAAAGTATAGAAAGTATAGAAAGTATAGAAAGTATAGAAAGTATAGAAAGTATAGAAGTATAGAAAGTATAGAAAGTATAGAAAGTATAGAAAGTATAGAAAGTATAGAAAGTATAGAAAGTATAGAAAGTATAGAAGTATAGAAAGTATAGAAAGTATAGAAAATGAGTAAAAGTGAATCTAAAGTTTGTAGAATGTCAAAAGTTCAGATGAGTATAAATATATATAGCAAAATATGAAGAATGTAGAATGTGTAGATAGTAAACAGAAAATATAAAGAAAGAATGCAAAAACTATGTAAATATCCAATGGAAAGAATGTATAGATCATGAACAAAGAATGTAGAGAACATCTGGTAATTATGTGGTAAACATATACACGTCCCTAGGTAACACAGTGAACATCCGGAGTTTAAATGCTCCTTCCTTCAACGCCACAGAATGAGCATCCGGAGTTTAAATGCTCCTTCCTTCAAGGCCACAGAATGAGCATCCGGAGTTTAAATGCTCCTTCCTTCAACGCCACAGAATGAGCATCCGGAGTTTAAATGCTCCTTCCTTCAAGGCCACAGAATGAGCATCCGGAGTTTAAATGATCCTTCCTTCAAGGCCACAGAATGAGCATCCGGAGTTTAAATGCTCCTTCCTTCAAGGCCACAGAATGAGCATCCGGAGTTTAAATGCTCCTTCCTTCAAGGCCATAGAATGAACATCCGGAGTTTAAATGCTCCTTCCTTCAAGGCCACAGAATGAGCATCCGGAGTTTAAATGCTCCTTCCTTCAAGGCCACAGAATGAGCATCCGGAGTTTAAATGCTCCTTCCTTCAAGGCCACAGAATGAGCATCCGGAGTTTAAATGATCCTTCCTTCAAGGCCACAGAATGAACATCCGGAGTTTAAATGCTCCTACCTTCAAGGCCACAGAATGAGCATCCGGAGTTTAAATGCTCCTTCCTTCAAGGCCACAGAATGAGCATCCGGAGTTTAAATGCTCCTTCTTTCAAGGCCACAGAATGAGCATCCGGAGTTTAAATGCTCCTTCCTTCAAGGCCACAGAATGAACATCAGGAGTTTAAATGCTCCTTCCTTCAAGGCCACAGAATGAGCATCCGGAGTTTAAATGCTCCTTCCTTCAAGGCCACAGAATGAGCATCCGGAGTTTAAAGGCTCCTTCCTTCAAGGCCACAGAATGAGCATCCGGAGTTTAAATGCTCCTTCCTTCAAGGCCACAGAATGAGCATCCGGAGTTTAAATGCTCCTTCCTTCAAGGCCACAGAATGAGCATCCGGAGTTTAAATGCTCCTTCCTTCAAGGCCACAGAATGAACATCCGGAGTTTAAATGCTCCTTCCTTCAAGGCCACAGAATGAGCATCCGGAGTTTAAATGCTCCTTCCTTCAAGGCCACAGAATGAGCATCGGGAGTTTAAATGCTCCTTCCTTCAAGGCCACAGAATGAGCATCCGGAGTTTAAATGCTCCTTCCTTCAAGGCCACAGAATGAGCATCCGGAGTTTAAATGCTCCTTCCTTCAACGCCACAGAATGAGCATCCGGAGTTTAAATGCTCCTTCCTTCAAGGCCACAGAATGAGCATCCGGAGTTTAAATGCTCCTTCCTTCAAGGCCACAGAATGAGCATCCGGAGTTTAAATGCTCCTTCCTTCAAGATCTCACAATGAGGTTTAATGTCACTGAGGATGTCAGGGAACCCAAAATGAACTTTCATGTCTGACAGTGATTCCAAAGAGTCAACTCACATTTTCACTGTCCAGTGGCAGAGAATGAAAAAAAAAATCTTGAAACTTTTAAAGTCAGAATTAGAAGCCACTGAAAATTTTATATCCGGAATAGAAAAAAATATGAACCTTTTAAAACTGGATTTAAGCAACCTAAACGTTGAAAAATCCTAATATCAAGTAGTTTTTATGAACAGATTTCATGGAATCTGAGCCTTTTAAAGTATAATTTAAAAGGTAATGAACGCTTGTCAAAGCTCAGTAATAAACAACATGGAATTAAAAGCCCCCATAGAATTTAAAGTTCCCAATCCTCGAAATGGCACAGTATATAGTCTGAGCCATTTAAACACACAAGCAAAGAGGAAATAAACCATATTAAGACAGTGAAATTACTTTACCTTTTTAAAAGGCAATATATAAAACAGTGGACCATTTAAAGATAATATTCTAAGAGCCTTAGGTAACAATAGCATTGTGGAACACTGCATCAGGCGGCCTCGTAACTCAGGGGCAGATTTAATATTCCGTGTTTCATTTCTCCTCACAAAGACTAAATGATTTTAAAACATTTTCCCACAGAGACAAAAGGCAATTATAATATTCTTTTATTGAATTATCCACGAATACTCACACACACACACACACACACACACACACACACACACACACACACACACACACACACACACACACACAAATGAAAAAGTAGAGCAGAATAACCCAGGATCAAATGGAAGGACAAGCGCACCCCCCAGAAACACCTGCAGAAGGACTCCAGCCACGACACCCCCAAGGCAACTGAACAATCCAAACCAACCATCACACACCGATCCCTCTGTTTCCACCCCCCGCACCACAGTTACAGTATTAGAGCAGAAGTTGAAGGTTTGGTACACAAATGCAGATGGATTATCGAATAAACATGAGGAATGGCAAGAAAGAATCCATGAGAAGTCCCCAGACATCATAGCAGTTACAGAAACAAAACTCACGGAGACAATAACAGATGCAATCTTCCCACCAGGATACCAGATCATGAGGAAAGATAGAAGGGGCAGGGGGGGAGGTGGGGTTGCTCTGCTCGTAAAAAACATTTGGAAATTCGAGAAAATGGAAGGCATAGATGAGACGGGAGAAAGAGACTACATAGCAGGTACACTTCTGTCTGGGGTACACAAAGTGGCCATTGCAGTGATGTATAATCCACCACAGAACTGCAGGAGGCCAAGAGAGGAATATGAAGAGAGCAACAGAGCAATGGTGGACACACTTGCTGAGGTGACAAGAAGAGCTCACTCCAGCAGAGCAAAGTTGCTGGTTATGGGGGATTTCAACCACAGGGAGATTGACTGGGAAAACCTGGAGCCATATGGGGGTCCCGAAACATGGAGAGCCAGGATGTTGGACGTGGTGCTGGAAAACCTCATGCACCAACATGTTAAGGACACTACCAGAGTGAGAGGGGAGGATGAACCAGCAAGATTGGACCTTGTGTTCACCCTGGGCAGCTCAGACATTGAGGACATCAAGTATGAGAGTCCCCTAGGAACTAGCGACCACGTGGTTCTGTGCTTTGAATACATAGTAGAGCTGCAATTGGAGAGAATAACAGGAGTTGAATGGGAAAAGCCTGACTATAAAAGAGGGGACTACATAGGGTTGAAGAACTTCCTGCGGGAGGTCCAGTGGGACAGAGAACTGGCAGGAAAGCCAGTAAATGAAATGATGGAATATGTAACAACAAAATGCAAGGAGGCAGTGGAAAGGTTTATTCCCAAGGGCAACAGTAACAACGGGAAGACCAGAACGAGCCCCTGGTTTACCCGACGGTGTAAGGAGGCAAGAACATAGTGCAAAAGAGAATGGAAAAAGTACAGAAGGCAGAGAACACTCGAAAATAGGGAGATCAGTCGCAGAGCCAAGAATGAGTACGCACAGGTAAGGAGGGAGGCCCAGCGACAGTATGAAAATGACATAGCATCGAGAATCAAGACTCACCCGAAACTGTTGTATAGCCACATCAGGAGGAAGACAACAGTCAAAGACCAGGTGATCAGATTAAGGACAGAAGGTGGAAAACTCACAAGAAATGATCAGGAGGTATGTGAGGAGCTGAACAGGAGATTTAAGGAAGTTTTTTACAGTAGAGACAGGAAGGGCTGTGGGAAGACAGCACAGAAGGGAACATCAAGAGGGAATATACCAACAAGGGTTGGATGACATACGAACAACTGAGGAGGAGGTGAAGAAGCTCTTAAGTGACCTTGACACCTCAAAGGCGATGGGACCGGACAACATCTCCCCATGGGTCCTTAGAGAAGGAGCAGAGATGCTGTGCGTGCCTCTAACCACAATCTTCAACACATCCCTTGAAACTGGGCAACTACCTGAGAAATGGAAGACAGCTAATGTAGTCCCCATATTTAAGAAAGGAAACAGAAACGAGGCACTAAACTACAGACCTGTGTCTCTGACATGTATTGTGTGCAAAGTCATGGAGAAGATTATCAGGAGGAGAGTGGTCGAACACCTGGAAAGGAACAAGATTATAAATCAAAACCAGCATGGGTTCATGGAAGGCAAATCTTGTATCACAAACCTCCTGGAGTTTTATGACAAGGTAACAGAAGTAAGACACGAGAGAGAGGGGTGCGTTTTCCTAGAATGCAGGAAGGCCTTTGACACAGTTCCCCACAAGAGATTAGTGCAGAAGCTGGAGGATCAGGCGCATGTAAAAGGGAGGGCACTGCAATGGATAAGGGAATACCTGACAGGGAGGCAGCAACGAGTCATGGTACGTGAAGAGGTATCACAGTGGGCGCCTGTTACGAGCGGGGTCCGACAGGGGTCAATTCTAGGACCAGTGCTATTTTTGATATATGTGAACGACATGATGGAAGGAATAGACTCAGAAGTGTCCCTGTTCGCAGATGACGTGAAGTTGATGAGAAGAATTAAATCGGACGAGGATGAGGCAGGACTGCAAAGAGACCTGGACAGGCTGGACATGTGGTCCAGTAACTGGCTTCTCGAATTCAATCCAGCCAAATGCAAAGTCATGAAGATTGGGGAGGGGCAAAGAAGACCGCAGACAGAGTATAGGCTAGGTGGACAAAGACTACAAACCTCACTCAGGGAGAAAGACCTTGGGGTGACCATAACACCAAGCACATCACCGGAGGCACACATCAACCAAATAACCGCTGCAGCATACGGGCGCCTGGCAAACCTGAGAATAGCGTTCCGATACCTTAATAAGTAATCGTTCAATACACTGTACACTGTGTATGTTAGGCCCATACTGGAGTATGCAGCACCAGTCTGGAACCCACACCTGGTCAAGCACGTCAAGAAGTTAGAGAAAGTACAAAGGTTTGCAACAAGGCTAGTCCCAGAGCTCAAGGGAATGTCGTACGAGGAAAGGTTAAGGGAAATCGGACTGACGACACTGGAGGACAGAAGGGTCAGGGGAGACATGATAACGACATACAAGAAACTGCAGGGAATAGACAAGGTGGACAGAGTTAGGATGTTCCAGAGAGGGGACACAGGGACAAGGGGTCACAACTGGAAGCTGAAGACTCAGACGAGTCACAGGGACGTTAGGAAGTATTTCTTCAGTCATAGAGTTGTCAGCAAGTGGAATAGCCTAGCAAGTGAAATAGTGGAGGCAGGAACCATACATAGTTTTAAGAAGAGGTATGACAAAGCTCAGGAAGCAGAGAGAGAGACCCAGTAGCGATCAGTGAAGAGGCGGGGCCAGGAGCTGAGTCTTGACCCCTGCAACCACAATTAGGTGAGTATACATACAAAATACATAAAACAAGCAATACATTATATTTTCATTTTTGCTGGAGATATGACAGTTTTATAACGCCTCTAGGCAAGCTCTATACACCTTGCACAATTAACACCAACACAGAAACTACTACCACCACCAACGTAGATACTACCACCTCCACCATTACCACCACCATAACCCCCGCCCTTACTACCACCACAGCTACTTCCACCAACACCTCTACAAAACACACCAACACAGATACTACCATCGCCAGCGCAGATACCACCACCACCACCACCACCACCACCACCACCACCACCACCACCACCAACACCACCAACACTACCCAACACACCAGCATATAACCAAACTTTTCTTCTGACTGGCGCACTGAGTGTTCATATCCTAATTGCAGCAGCTGCGAAACAGAGGCAATAGGCAGCTAAGTGGCGAAAGTCTGAAAGTCTGCGAGATTGTGTTGTATTGTGCCGTAGGCAGCATCAGCTGCAGCACCAAAAGCAGCAGCAACAACAGTAACAGTAACAGCAGAAGAAGTAACAGCAGCAGCACCAGAAGCAGCAGCAGCAACAACAACACAAGCAAACAGCAGCTACAGAAATACTACAAAGCTTAGGAACACCGCTACAACCAGAAACAGCAGCAAAATGAACAGCAGAAGTAACAGCAACAGCACACTAGCATGAAGTCCAACAGCAGCTGCGGACTACCACCACCAGCACCACCTCCAGCAGCATCACCACCAGCAGCAGCACCAGCAACATCAGCAGGAACAACAACACCTGTAGTAACACCAGCAGCAGCACCAGCACCACCAGCGCCACCAGCACCACCAGCACCACCAGCACCACCAGCACCACCAGCACCACCAGCACCACCAGCACCACCAGCACCACCAGCACCACCAGCAGGAGCAACAACACCAGCAGCAACAACACGACCAACAACACCAACAACACCAGCAGCAACACCAACAACATCAGCAGCAACACCAACAACACCAGCAGCAACACCAACAACACCAGCAGCAACACCAACAACACCAACAACACCAGCAGCAACACCAGCAACACCAGCAACACAAGCAGCAACACTAACAACACCAGCAGCAACACAAGCAACAACACCAACAACACCAACAACACCAGCAGCAACACCAACAACACCATCAGAAACACCAACAACACCAACAGCAACACAAGCAACAACACCAACACCAACAACACCAGCAGCAACACTAACAACACCAGCAGCATCACCAACAACACCATCAGAAACACCAACAACACCAACAGCAACACCAACAACACCAGCAGCAACACCAGAAGCAACACCAACAACACCAGCAGCAACACTAACAACACCAGCAGCAACACCAACAACACCAACAGCAACACCAACAACACCAGCAGCAACACCAACAACACCAGCAGCAACACCAACAACACCAGCAGCAACACTAACAACACCAGCAGCATCACCAACAACACCATCAGAAACACCAACAACACCAACAGCAACACCAACAACACCAGCAGCAACACCAGAAGCAACACCAACAACACCAGCAGCAACACTAACAACACCAGCAGCAACACCAACAACACCAACAGCAACACCAACAACACCAGCAGCAACACCAACAACACCAGCAGCAACACCAACAACACCAGCAGCAACACCAACAACACCAGCAGCAACACCAGCAGCAACACCAACAACACCAGCAGCAACACCAACAACACCAGCAGCAACACCAACAACACCAGCAGCAACACCAACAACACCAGCAGCAACACCAACAACACCAGCAGCAACACCAACAACACCAGCAGCAATACCAACAACACCAGCAGCAACACCAACAACACCAGCAGCAACACTAACAACACCAGCAGCAACACCAACAACACCAGCAGCAACACCAACAACACCAGCAGCAACACCAACAACACCAGCAGCAACACCAACAACACCAGCAGCAACACCAACAACACCAGCAGCAACACTAACAACACCAGCAGCAACACCAACAACACCAACAGCAACACCAACAACACCAGCAGCAACACTAACAACACCAGCAGCAACACCAACAACACCAACAGCAACACCAACAACACCAGCAGCAATACCAACAACACCAGCAGCAACACCAACAACACCAGCAGCAACACTAACAACACCAGCAGCAACACCAACAACACCAGCAGCAACACCAACAACACCAGCAGCAACACCAACAACACCAGCAGCAACACCAACAACACCAGCAGCAACACCAACAACACCAGCAGCAACACCAACAACATCAGCAGCAACACCAACAACATCAGCAGCAACACTAAGAACACCAGCAGCAACACCAACAACACCAGCAGCAACACCAACAACACCAGCAGCAACACCAACAACACCAGCAGCAACACCAACAACACCAGCAGCAACACCAACAACACCAGCAGCAACACCAACAACACCAGCAGCAACACTAACAACACCAGCAGCAACACCAACAACACCAACAGCAACACCAACAACACCAGCAGCAACACTAACAACACCAGCAGCAACACCAACAACACCAACAGCAACACCAACAACACCAGCAGCAATACCAACAACACCAGCAGCAACACCAACAACACCAGCAGCAACACCAACAACACCAGCAGCAACACCAACAACACCAGCAGTGCTCAAAGCCAGTCGAGAAATTTATTTTCTATTAAGCAGGATCAGAACGATGCAATTATATTTAACCTTAACTGCGCCACGAAAATGTAATTTTAATTTGGTGTAATAATTATATTATTATTCTGTAAATGTCACAATAACAGTGACACTAACAATAATAATACTAACAATAATAGTAAAAAAAAACTGCCACCAGCAATTATAGTAATACTAACAATAATAGTGAAGATAGTAATAGTAATACTATTAATATCTTTACTTTTTCCGAGGCCTCGGAAAAAGACGAGGCCTCAGAAAAAGACGAGGCCTCAGAAAAAGACGAGGCCTCTGAAAAAGACGAGGCCTCGGAAAAAGACGAGGCCTCGGAAAAAGAAGAAGCCTCGGGAAAAGAGACGAGGCCTTAGAAAAAGACGAGGACTCTGAAAAAAAAGCAGAAGCTGAAGATGACAAAGATGAAGAAGGTACCCAGGCCGAGGAAAAGCCGAGGCCACGGAAAAAGCCGAGGCCACGGAAAAAGCCGAGACCACGGAAAAAGCCGAGGCCGCGGAAAAAGCTGAGGCCTCGGAAAAAGCCGAGGCCGTGGAAAAAATCAAGGCTGAGGAAAAAGCCGAGGCCTCGGAAAAAGCCAAGGCCCTGGAGAAAGACGAGGCCTCGGAAAAAGACGAGGCCTCGGAAAAAGACGAGGCCTCAGAAAAAGACGAGGCCTCTGAAAAAGACGAGGCCTCGGAAACAGACAGGTCTCGGAAAAAGACGAAGACAAAGAAAAAGACGAAGCAGAGGAAAAAGGCAAAGCTGAAGAATAAGACGAAGCCAAAGAAAAGAGATGAATGAGGAGACGAAGGAGGGGAAGAAGGAGATGGAAATGAAGGAGAAGACAAAGAATAAGAAAAGGGGAAAAAGGAGCAACAACAATAACAATAGCAGCAGCAACAACAAAAGCTTCAACAACAGGAACCACCACCACCAACAAGCTCTAACAACAACAATAGCAGCAGCACCACCAACAACAAACTCTAATAACACCAACAACAACCACAACAAGCATCAACAACAACAAGCTCTAATAACACCAACAACAACCACAACAAGCATCAACAACAACAAGCTCTAATAACACAAACAACAACCACAACACCAACAACAACAACAACAAGCTCTAATAACACCAACAACAACCACAACAAGCACCAACAACAACAAGCTCTAATAACACAAACAACAACCACAACACCAACAACAACAACAACAAGCTCTAATAACACCAACAACAACAACAACAAGCTCTAATAACACCAACAACAACAACAACAAGCTCTAATAACACCAACAACAACCACAACAACAAGCACTAACAACAACTTGCTGCTGGCATCTATTTTTTTAAAGTCAACATTCGAAATCTTTACTTTTGTCTATTTTTAGGAGAAATCTTTTAGTGACAGAGGTCAATTGCATATTTGTTTTTCATACGCAGTGCGCGAAACTGTCTCAAAATTAACTTAGTGTTGGTTCGAACTCTGGTAAAACACCATTTGCGGCCAGTCTCAAAGATATTTTAATTTAACACGTTATTTACATTGTGTGTGTCCATAAAGAACTTTAATATTGAGAAAATAGACAAAAAATTATTAATATATTCACATACACACACACACACACACACCGAGCATATCTCCTGAGGCGCACATCAATCAGATAACTGCTGCAGCATACGGGCGCCTGGCAAACCTACGGATAGCGTTCCGATACCTCAGTAAGGATTCGTTTAAGACTCTGTATACCATTTACGTCAGGCCCGTACTGGAGTATGCAGCACCAGTTTGGAATCCACACCTAGTCAAGCACGTCAAGAAATTAGAGAAAGTGCAAAGGTTTGCAACAAGACTAGTCCCAGAGCTACGGGGATTGTCCTACGAAGAAAGGTTGAGGGAAATCGGCCTGACGACACTGGAGGACAGGATGGTCAGGGGAGACATGATAACGACATATAAAATACTGCACTGAATAGACAAGGTGGACAAAGACGGGATGTTCCAGAGAAGGGACACAGACACAAGAGGTCACAATTGGAAGTTGAAGACTCAGATGAATCAAAGGGATGTTAGGAAGTATTTCTTCAGTCATAGAGTAGTCAGGCCATGGAATAGCCTAGAAAGTGATGTAGTGGAGGCAGGAACCATACATAGTTTTAAGGCGAGGTATGATAGAGCTCATGGGTCAGGGAGAGAGAGGACCTAGTAGCAATCAGCGAAGAGGCGGGGCCAGGAGCTGTGACTCGACCCCTGCAACCACAAATAGGTGAGTACAAATAGGTGAGTACACACACACACACACATACACACTATTTTCTTTACCTGTCACCCCCTATCCATTCGCTATTTTAAATCTTATTGAGAAAATTAAGCAAATAGCGCTATTATTCACGCTATAATTACAGGTAATGACAAGAACTAAAACACTTTGCCAGGCCACACACAGCTGCTGCTGCTAAACACACTGCAAAAAGGTAGGAAAAAAACAGTGAATGAGATTAAATTCCTCTCCACAGCTTCGCTTCCCCAGAGAGAACTGTTGCCAGGACCTGGTGGGAAGCCGACGTCTAACCCAGTACCGGTTTTATCCTCAGTGAGGCTTAGTCAACCTTTCCTCGGTTGGAAAGGTTTTCTTATCTTGTTAGGCAGCACGAACCTTTCTCTTACTGCTTTTCCCTTGTTTCTTATTTCTCGTTCCCTCTAACTCATTTTCTACCTAATTTTTCCTTTTTTTTCTTCTGTGTATATATATATATATATATATATATATATATATATATATATATATATATATATATATATATATATATATATATATATATATATATATATATATATATATATCCTGTTTGACATGGTACACGCCATCACACGCCATCACACGCCATCACCAACAGTAAACAAATAATGATTAATTAGCTAACAAAAAAAAATTGCGAAAATATTATTTTCGGATTTGTTTAACAAATTGAAACCCCCCTGACAATATTATATTACCCTATCCATCATAGATCATCATCAAAACTGACATCTAGTCTATTGAAAATTATACGTATTTGTCTCTTGTTCTCGTTACTTTAAAATGAAAACAAAATTAAATTTCAATCGGAAACGAAAAATATACGAACAGCATAGAAATGATTCTGTACCAAAAGAACTTTAGAAAACTTACCTAACCTTATTATACCAAGCGCAATTTAATTTAGTCTAATCCAACTAAATATATTTTAAATAGGTTTACAATAATTTTATAATAAACACAATGAAATGTATTTTTTTCGTTGGGTTCAGAATGATTTTTGCGAAATTATGGCATACACAAATTTTTGCTTACCCTTATTTATAGCCAATTTTATTATTTAGACATTCCTACGTTATCCTTACGACAAATAAGAGCGCAAGTACTTATGTAGGTTAATACATAGCTGTTCACTCCCTTGTATCGTCTTTCGTTCCTCATCATTTGGTATCATGCTGGGAATATGGCAGCTGTTATCATTTCATTTAACTTTATCTTTGCGATAGCTATGATATCTGGTGCCACCTCTGTTATTTGCTCTTTCTCTCATCTCTTTCTTTATGCCTTTTTATATTTCTGTCTCTGTCTCTGTCTCTCTCTCTCTCTCTCTCTCTCTCTCTCTCTCTTGTTACTCTCTCTTGTTACTCTCTCATCATCTATTTACTCCGTCTCCTAATTACTCCATGCCTCACAAAGCCTCCTAATATTATTCACATATTAATAAACAAATTAGTAAGTATGATTCTACCATTAAGATAAATAGTTTCTGTGTACAATGTCAACAAGGTCCATAATTAATTTAACTTTTATTTGAAATATGAAATAAATTTAAATGCCCTAAGCAGCAAATTGTTTTTACTACTGACTCAGGATGAGCTATATTATATATTATACCGTGTAAGCACAAACTCATCTCTTTCCTGCCAATTTCATTCAAATTTGTTTGATATGAGATATATTACCAAGGGGAAAAATTGTGTCATGTGAGTTGATTGTATTGGAGAAAGTTGAGTGATGTTTGGAACACTTTTTCTTGAAGGAGAAAGTTGTGTGATATTTTGAACACTGTTTTTTGAACGAGAAAGTTGGGTGATATTTTGAATATTTTATTTAAGGAGAAAGTTAGGTGAAGTTTTCAACACTGTTCTTATAATCGAGAAAGATGTATCATGTCTTAACAGTGAAAGTTATGTGAGGAAAGCTGTATGCTTCCCTAGCTCATCTGTGACTATTTTCCATCAAAAAATAAAGTTCCTGATGCAAGAAAAGAAAGTTGTATTATTTTTTTATAATGTATTTCAGTTTGCAAGTTGCAACATGTGAGACCACAGTCAAGCATCAATTAAAAGTTGGTATTGCAAGGTCTGGTCGCAGTACAGGCCGCGGGGGCGTTGACCCCCTAAAAACCCTCTACAGGTAAACTCAAGGAATCATATCAGTCGTAAACAATACCGACGAGTAGGTGAATAAGTCTCATCTATAATATTTGGAAAAAAAGATATATAAGCGTTACTAATATGTCTTATTCATCTTGGCGATGAGTCGGCTATGCTTTCGTCTCTTTCTAACTTATGTCTTAATTTTTTCCTGCAGGAGCAGGTGCATATTGAAGAGAAATGGATTTTAAAAGCAAAAGTAAATTATATATAATACTCCTGCCACTTAATGTGGCTATCCAGAGAGGTAACGCTTGTTGCATCCTACTTCTTATCTATGAAGAGCTGAAGCAGTATTTGAGATATATATGTTGATTACAGGTGTGTGTATGTGTTTGTGTGTGTTAGTAATGTGTTACAGATATTAAGACGTCGTCACATGAAATCCAGAAAAAATCAGACAAAACAGAACATGCACTCAATATTTGTGTTGTACTGCACTTGCACAGATTACGAAATTAGGGGTTGCAACATTTATTGTTGCTTTTTTGTGGTTTAACTGCAAATTGATTGAACTAAACCTATTAACCTTCATTAAAGAGAATCTGATTTCAACCACGTCCGCTGCAGAATGAACGTGAATCACGTTGGTCAGTCATCTCTCATATTCCCTTCATTATCATCTATTTCTTTAATCCTAACCTTGCTCGTTCCTAATATATACTTTCTCCCATAAATATTATTACAAATTATGCCATTGTTTTGGCTCAGCTCCTCATTCCTTCATTGATGGTAGCCATTTATTTACAAAATTGATATTAAATTGCTTCTACAGTTCCCATTCGAACCTTTTACCATACTCCTGGAAGGCCATTTCCTAAACCATGACCCCTCGGTAACGTTTCCTCCTAGTTGAGGTTCAGGGCATTAATTTTTGCCTATAAATATTTAAGATCGAGATTGCTCCCGCTCAGGCGCCATCGTCCTGCAACGCACCAGACTTGGCAGGCGTGAAAGTGAAAAAATTCCCAACTGGCGGTAAATATTTGTCAGGGCCATTAAACTGTGGTAAATAACATTCTGGGCACGATGCCGGTATGAGGAGAACTCTGGAGTCTCACAAAAGCTGTCATGTTTCCAGATCTGAGTTTGATAGATGTTCCTTAGCGGTGTATCCGAGTAGTACCCGATGATGTGTTGTTGTCGGAGTGAACAAGTGGGCGTCGGGAATGACTAGTGCAGTTTGCTGGCTGTTGATCTGGACGCTTAAGGTCAGGACGTTTACTAAATTGAACGTTTCACCTCGAGTGGTTTTACTAGGCCTGAAGAAAACGCTTCCTTTAATAAATGTGCTGAACTGTATATAAGTGCTCCCATCCACAGCTTGACGACATCACAATACCATTTGCATCTAGTTTGTTGGCTGGTGTGTGTGTGTGTGTGTGTGTGTGTGTGTGTGTGTGTGTGTGGGGTTGAGTGCCTGATCGATATATATTCATACCAGTTTGTGATTATACACTGGGGTCACCCATTTGGAATGATCTATTTCTAATTATTGTGAAGACATATTTGTACTAACAGGAGGACGAGTTTATATTTTTGGCGTATCGTCCATAATGTTTACCTAACCAAAATTTAATTTTTAAATCTTCAGTATTTGACGCAACTCTTATCTCTGCATGCATTCCGGTTCCAGCAGTTAAAACGTATTTGACTAAATACGTTTTATATATATATATATATATATATATATATATATATATATATATATATATATATATTATATATATATATATATATATATATATATATATATATATATATATATATATATATATATTTATATATATATATATATATTTGTACATCATGTACACGATAGTTATGCTTATTATTTTTTTCTTATCTACCGACTATTATGTTGCTTATTACTCATTATTATTATTATTAAAATTATTACCATTAGTCATTATTTTTATTAATATATTATTATTTTTAGGTAGTAGGTTGGTAGACAGCAACCACCCAGGGAAGTACTACCGTCCTGCCAGATGACTGTGAAACAAAAACCTGTAATTGTTTTGCATGATGGTAGGATTGCTGGTTTCTTTTTCTGTCTCATAAACACGCTAAGATAACAGGGATATCTTGCTACTCCTACTAACACTTTGGTCACACTTCACAGACACGCACATGCATATATATATATATACATACATCTAGGTTTTTCTCCTTTTTCTAAATAGCTCTTGTTCTTTTTTATTTCTTCTATTGTCCATGGGGAAGTGGAAAAGAATCTTTCCTCCGTAAGCCATGCGTGTCGTATGAGGCGACTAAAATGCCGGGAGCAATGGGCTAGTAACCCCTTCTCCTGTATACAATTACTAAAAAAGAGAAGAAGAAAAACTTTATAAAACTGGGTTGCTTAAATGTGCGTGGATGTAGTGCGGATGACAAGAAACAGATGATTGCTGATGTTATGAATGAAAAGAAGTTGGATGTCCTGGCCCTAAGCGAAACAAAGCTGAAGGGGGTAGGAGAGTTTCAGTGGGGGGAAATAAATGGGATTAAATCTGGAGTATCTGAGAGAGTTAGAGCAAAGGAAGGGGTAGCAGTAATGTTAAATGATCAGTTATGGAAGGAGAAAAGAGAATATGAATGTGTAAATTCAAGAATTATGTGGATTAAAGTAAAGGTTGGATGCGAGAAGTGGGTCATAATAAGCGTGTATGCACCTGGAGAAGAGAGGAATGCAGAGGAGAGAGAGAGATTTTGGGAGATGTTAAGTGAATGTATAGGAGCCTTTGAACCAAGTGAGAGAGTAATTGTGGTAGGGGACTTGAATGCTAAAGTAGGAGAAACTTTTAGAGAGGGTGTGGTAGGTAAGTTTGGGGTGCCAGGTGTAAATGATAATGGGAGCCCTTTGATTGAACTTTGTATAGAAAGGGGTTTAGTTATAGGTAATACATATTTTAAGAAAAAGAGGATAAATAAGTATACACGATATGATGTAGGGCGAAATGACAGTAGTTTGTTGGATTATGTATTGGTAGATAAAAGACTGTTGAGTAGACTTCAGGATGTACATGTTTATAGAGGGGCCACAGATATATCAGATCACTTTCTAGTTGTAGCTACACTGAGAGTAAAAGGTAGATGGGATACAAGGAGAATAGAAGCATCAGGGAAGAGAGAGGTGAAGGTTTATAAACTAAAAGAGGAGGCAGTTAGGGTAAGATATAAACAGCTATTGGAGGATAGATGGGCTAATGAGAGCATAGGCAATGGGGTCGAAGAGGTATTGGGTATTTTTAAAAATGTAGTGTTAGAGTGTTCAGCAGAAGTTTGTGGTTACAGGAAAGTGGGTGCAGGAGGGAAGAGGAGCGATTGGTGGAATGATGAGGTAAAGAGAGTAGTAAGGGAGAAAAAGTTAGCATATGAGAAGTTTTTACAAAGTAGAAGTGATGCAAGGAGGGAAGAGTATATGGAGAAAAAGAGAGAGGTTAAGAGAGTGGTGAAGCAATGTAAAAAGAGAGCAAATGAGAGAGTGGGTGAGATGTTATCAACAAATTTTGTTGAAAATAAGAAAAAGTTTTGGAGTGAGATTAACAAGTTAAGAAAGCCTAGAGAACAAATGGATTTGTCAGTTAAAAATAGGAGAGGAGAGTTATTAAATGGAGAGTTAGAGGTATTGGGAAGATGGAAGGAATATTTTGAGGAATTGTTAAATGTTGATGAAGATAGGGAAGCTGTGATTTCGTGTATAGGGCAAGGAGGAATAACATCTTGTAGGAGTGAGGAAGAGCCAGTTGTGAGTGTGGGGGAAGTTCGTGAGGCAGTAGGTAAAATGAAAGGGGGTAAGGCAGCCGGGATTGATGGGTTAAAGATAGAAATGTTAAAAGCAGGTGGGGATATAGTTTTGGAGTGGTTGGTGCAATTGTTTAATAAATGTATGGAAGAGGGTAAGGTACCTAGGGATTGGCAGAGAGCATGCATAGTTCCTTTGTATAAAGGCAAAGGGGATAAAAGAGAGTGCAAAAATTATAGGGGGATAAGTCTGTTGAGTGTACCTGGTAAAGTGTATGGTAGAGTTATAATTGAAAGAATTAAGAGTAAGACGGAGAATAGGATAGCAGATGAACAAGGAGGCTTTAGGAAAGGTAGGGGGTGTGTGGACCAGGTGTTTACAGTGAAACATATAAGTGAACAGTATTTAGATAAGGCTAAAGAGGTCTTTGTGGCATTTATGGATTTGGAAAAGGCGTATGACAGGGTGGATAGGGGGGCAATGTGGCAGATGTTGCAAGTGTATGGTGTAGGAGGTAGGTTACTGAAAGCAGTGAAGAGTTTTTACGAGGATAGTGAGGCTCAAGTTAGAGTATGTAGGAAAGAGGGAAATTTTTTCCCAGTAAAAGTAGGCCTTAGACAAGGATGTGTGATGTCACCGTGGTTGTTTAATATATTTATAGATGGGGTTGTAAGAGAAGTAAATGCGAGGGTCTTGGCAAGAGGCGTGGAGTTAAAAGATAAAGAATCACACACAAAGTGGGAGTTGTCACAGCTGCTCTTTGCTGATGACACTGTGCTCTTGGGAGATTCTGAAGAGAAGTTGCAGAGATTGGTGGATGAATTTGGTAGGGTGTGCAAAAGAAGAAAATTAAAGGTGAATACAGGAAAGAGTAAGGTTATGAGGATAACAAAAAGATTAGGTGATGAAAGATTGAATATCAGATTGGAGGGAGAGAGTATGGAGGAGGTGAACGTATTCAGATATTTGGGAGTGGACGTGTCAGCGGATGGGTCTATGAAAGATGAGGTGAATCATAGAATTGATGAGGGAAAAAGAGTGAGTGGTGCACTTAGGAGTCTGTGGAGACAAAGAACTTTGTCCTTGGAGGCAAAGAGGGGAATGTATGAGAGTATAGTTTTACCAACGCTCTTATATGGGTGTGAAGCGTGGGTGATGAATGTTGCAGCGAGGAGAAGGCTGGAGGCAGTGGAGATGTCATGTCTGAGGGCAATGTGTGGTGTGAATATAATGCAGAGAATTCGTAGTTTGGAAGTTAGGAGGAGGTGCGGGATTACCAAAACTGTTGTCCAGAGGGCTGAGGAAGGGTTGTTGAGGTGGTTCGGACATGTAGAGAGAATGGAGCGAAACAGAATGACTTCAAGAGTGTATCAGTCTGTAGTGGAAGGAAGGCGGGGTAGGGGTCGGCCTAGGAAGGGTTGGAGGGAGGGGGTAAAGGAGGTTTTGTGTGCGAGGGGCTTGGACTTCCAGCAGGCATGCTTGAGCGTGTTTGATAGGAGTGAATGGAGACAAATGGTTTTTAATACTTGACGTGCTGTTGGAGTGTGAGCAAAGTAACATTTATGAAGGGATTCAGGGAAACCGGCAGGCCGGACTTGAGTCCTGGAGATGGGAAGTACAGTGCCTGCACTCTGAAGGAGGGGTGTTAATGTTGCAGTTTAAAAACTGTAGTGTAAAGCACCCTTCTGGCAAGACAGTGATGGAGTGAATGATGGTGAAAGTTTTTCTTTTTCGGGCCACCCTGCCTTGGTGGGAATCGGCCGGTGTGATAAAAAAAAAAAAAAAAAAAAAAAAAAAAAAAAAAAAAAAAAAAAAAAAAATAAAAAAAAAAAAAAAAAAAAAAAAAAAAATTATTATTTTTATCAAAACAAGCGCTAAACCCATATGGTTCGCGCAGTACTAGCTCTTGATTCATTTTAAGCTATACGTTTGATCTATATTTTTTATTTTCCTTATAGTCTGAAGATGTGGTCATCGTGCTACTGTTCCGCAATCCAATTATTTTCTCGGTGAGTTGTGAACAGCGTTCATAGCTTGTCATTGTTCATAAATCTGAAGGATAATTTGACGTCTGGGGGTATAGAATATGGCTTTCTTACTAGTGAATGTATTTAAGCTACGAGGGATTATTTGTTTCTCATGATTATCTTACTAGTGAATGTATTTAAGCTACGAGGGTTTATTTGTTTCTCATGATTATCTTACTAGTGAATGTATTTAAGCTACGAGGGATTATTTGTTTCTCATGATTATCTTACTAGTAAATGTATTGAAGCTACGAGGGATTATTTGTTACTCATGGAAATATTCGGATCCCTTTCTCAATTTGGGTTTTTTATATTATGTTATATATTCTAGTTCTCTCATAAAGCCTATTTCCCTTAACTTAGAATTCTATTACGTATATTTTGTCTACAGTGATATATATTCTTAATCAATCTCTAAATCAATTTATACAAGTCTTTTATGCGGATTTTGTTACTTATTTCTTTAACCTTTTTTTTTTAATTATATAAATATTTCTGAAAAAAAATGATCTTTCTGTAGTTTTAATCACTGAGAATTAATTTCGGAGGCCATTTTTTCCCCACGTACCTGAAATATACATATTGACCAGACAAATACATTGTCGATCGCATGTGATTCAAAACAGCAGAAGACATAAACACAAAAAGGTAACAAAACCAACCTTAAACTTCAAGGGAGTCTTTAAAAAAAGAACATATTAGCTAGTTTCACCAAGAACACTATGAGAGAAAGTCCTCCTCCATAGGTCAGTGCAGCGAGCAGAGTGAAGTAGTCTTCACGAGTCTTTGAGGATAAACACATGAAAAGAAACGAGAGAAACGAGAGCTGAATAAATCCGCACAGCGCCGGGCCAGTGACCCATTGTATAGCCAGACCGGGACAAGATTTGCCACTTTCACCCGGGAACACAGTGGCATCACTGGAAACACGAGTACCACTCATCCAGAATGAAAAAAAAAGAGTTACCCCTTTCTACTGCAGGAAAAAAAACACTCGTTCAAATTTAACCTCTATACAATTCCTACGTATGATACTGATCCTACATAAGATACTGTAGATATTAGAAAAAACAGCTTTAAAACGTTTTTCCAAATCATTATATTTAACTCTTGCTGTGGGTGTTAATTAAATTTTAATGCTTTTAGTTAATATCGTTAATTGTCAAGTGGAATATTACGTAGCAGTAACAGAGGACAAAAATTAAGTACTCATGCATGATAGCGTTAATATCTTTCGTGTGTTAATGTCTTGCTGTGTTAATGTTTTGCTGTGTTAATGTGTTTCGTGTGTTAATGTCTTGCTGTGTTAATGTGTTTCGTGTGTTAATGTCTTGCTGTGTTAATGTGTTTCGTGTGTTAATGTCTTGCTGTGTTAATGTCTTGCTGTGCTAATGTGCTTCGTGTGTTAATGTTTTGCTGTGTTAATGTGTTTCGTGTGTTAATGTCTTGCTGTGTTAATGTTTTGCTGTGTTAATGTGTTTCGTGTGTTAATGTCTTGCTGTGTTAATGTCTTGCTGTGTTAATGTGTTTCGTGTGTTAATGTCTTGCTGTGTTAATGTGTTTCGTGTGTTAATGTCTTGCTGTGTTAATGCCTTTCTTGTGTCCCATCGACTTCTTGTTATTATCGTATATTAGGCTTAAATTCATTATTTTCTAAAACACTTTAGACAGTTGAAGTGTCCTAATAAACCTTGTGATAAATGTTACACTAGGTGTGTGTAGCAGAGACGGTGATAATTATAATCAGTATCGCTAATAAATCTTTTGAAGAACCACGGTACGGGTGGGGATTGAACTCGCGGCAAGTGAGTCGCAAAACTCCAGGCCAGCGCGTACCGTGGTTTGCTTGCAATCGTGTCAATACGATTTCGTGAATTTTGAGACAAATGTAACACTCGGTCCTTATATAGCAGAGACAGTGATAATTATAATCATTATTATATTTATATTGAATTAAATATTTATCTTTCGTAGTTATGATGTTTGTCAATATGTTGCTTGTAAAATTGTAATTTTTTTTTTTAAGCTTTCAGTCCTTTGATCTGAAATTCTAGATTAAGTTTACGTTTGTGTAATATTAATAAATGCGAGAGAACACAGTTGTGTTTAGAATATTTTTTTCTGGCAGATAATACTGTACCTTTTTCGTGCCATTTTGTGAACTGGAAAAACGATGGTTTTCGAACTACTGTTGCAATGTTCTCTTATTTTCTTATCTTCCCTCACACTTCCCTCTCTGTTTCTATTCACTCGTCTCTGCTGTCTTCTTGTGGTTATTCTACTGTGTTACTATCTACTCTCTATTAATGTCTAACTACCTCAGCTTTACTCACCTCTCCCTCATTCTCATCTTCATTCACTTCTGTTTCCACCCCTGACTTCCCAAAATCCCCAGTCCTCATTTGTTGTCATTTCAGAAAAGTCTCCATTGTCTATGTCTCTTTCTGTTTAGTCACCATTTACCTTTCTTTGTCAAGGTTCCACTTGTATCTCTCGAGTATTGTCATGTGTCTGCTTACCTCCCTCGTTCATCATTTTGGTCTCTTCTCCGCTCTTCTTATGTGTCATAATTTATGATAGACTCCAGGCATTTTATTAATCAATATTATTTAAAATTAAAAACATTAAAAATATTTCATCACTGAAGTTTTAACTTCATTAGTTAATTTCTTTGCTTAAGTAGATCAGTATCACATTTTTTCTTAAGCAAGTTGCAATAATTTATTCTGCTTTTATTCTATATTTTTTATATATATCTGAATCAAGGTTTATTCATGGTTAATGTTATTATCATATTGCTTTTGCAATCATAAATTATTAATTTTAAAATATATTGTGTTTTGTTGGGCATCAGATATGTTATCTCTCTATCATCCTCCTTCCACCCTCATTCCTTCTACTTTTAACCACTCTCCTCCCATCTCTTTCAACCACTTTCTTCTCCTCTCTTCTCTCCTTCCCACACCACTCTCCTCTACACACCACCCTTCCTTCTGCCTTCTCTCTTCACTACATTCCTCCTCTCAGTAACACCCAGCCGGTCCACCTCCACCCGACTCCTTCATCAAGGCAGCTCGTCTCGTGCAGGTCTTGTCCTAATTTGATAGCTTCCCGTTACGTCTCTCTCACACTAACCACCACAGACTGGGCTTACCTTCTCCTACCACTCTGGGTAATGAACGGACGGATGCTGAGGTGAAGGTTGCTATTTCGAGCACGCTCTATAGTAAACTTCTGCCTCACAATAACCTCCTGTCATATTCCTTAGTATGCTTGTGGGCAATTGACGCACCTGGTGGGCCCTACAGATGAACAGCAAACTGAACAGGCTACAAAGAGAAGTGGAAGTTTTCAGTTCTTTGTCCACTATGAGATGGTTCTCCATAAACTGTGTATAGTATACCTGCATCTCGTTCATGACCACATAATTGCTAAGGATTCACCGCCTTGTGTGTGACGCGTCTCTGTATGAGCTACGATCTTTCACTTGTCTACCTCTTAGATTTAACTTAAGTCATTGGAAATTATGTATCTCTAAGGAGCTTGATCGTGGCCTCAATGGCTTTTAAAGATTTGTGTTTAATACACCCAATAAATGAGGCGTCGTACTTTTAGCCTTCTATGCAATTAATGATTGATTTGCGCTCTGTGCGCTTGTTTTAATGATTTTCTAATTGAGGTAGTGGCGATAACTTTGCTTGTGAGTGTGTAGTGTGCATGACAGAAGGAATTTTTATTGCTTAGAGAACAACGTGATTCTATGAGCCCAGAACTCTGGAAATTATTGCTTCCTCTTTTTGTCCTGCCACTCACTTTCCTACTATCCTGACACTAACTCTCCTACTGTCCTGCCACTAACTCTCCTATTGTCCTGCCACTAACTCTCCTACTGTCCTGCCACTAACTCTCCTACTGTCCTGCCACTAACTCTTCTACTGTCCTGCTACTAACTCTCCTACTGTCATGCCACTAACTCTCCTACTGTCCTGCTACTCACTCTCCTACTGTCCTGCCACTAACTCTCTTACTGTCCTGCTACTAACTCTCCTACTGTCATGCCACTAACTCTCCTACTGTCCTGCTACTCACTCTCCTACTGTCCTGCCACTAACTCTCCTACTGTCCTGCTACTCACTCTCCTACTGTCCTCCCACTAACTCTCCTACTGTCTTGCTACTCACTCTCCTACTGTCCTCCCACTCTCCTGTCCTCCCACTCTATTACTGTCCTCCCACTCTCCTGTCCTCCCACTCTATTACTGTCCTCCCACTCTCCTGTCCTCCCACTCACTCTATTACTGTCCTCCCACTCTCCTGTCCTCCCACTCACTCTCCTGCCCATGCTGCATTTCTCTGCCTTATTACATGTCATTCTTGATGTAATTTGCCAGAAATTGTCTGTCTTTCCATTCTTATTATTTTATATCCTTATTTTCCCCTACTGACTTGGCCTTCTATTCCTAGTTTTGCTTTTCAAAATGTTATTTATTTAATTTTTCAGCTTTGTTCACTCCTTATTTCTTTTATCACCTATTATGGATATTTTCAGTATTTCCTTGTATGATTTATAGCATCACTAATATTCTTATAGAGCAAAATAAGATGGTGTGTGTGTGTGTGTGAGTATGTGTGTGTGTGTGTGTATGTGTGTGTGTGTGTGTGTGTGTGTGTGTGTGTGTGTGTGTGTGTGTGTGTGTGTGTGTGTGTGTGGAGAAGAATACATCTTTCAGAGCCGTATTTTTCTTCAACTCTCTTCAAAAGACTTCCTCCAATTCGATCATGTTGAATTTCAATCGAACATCATTCCCCACTAGAGGAATGTTAAGCCATTTGTGGAGTGAAGGAAAGTAGCACTCGAGGGACTACTGCCAAGTGAAAGTTATTAGACTAGACGAGCGATGTGGATGTGCTGAACTCAAGTGAGATAAATGGCACAGTCAGTGAAAAGGCCAGAGAAGGAAGTGCATTACGCTGTTAGCTATTTGTGGGTGTGTGAGGGGTGGAGAGAGACAGAGAGGGAGAGAGAGAGAGAGAGAAAGAGAGAGAGAGAGAGAGAGAGAGAGAGAGAGAGAGAGAGAGAGAGAGAGAGAGAGAGAGAGAGAGAGAGAGAGAGAGACAGACAGACAGACAGACAGACAGACAGACAGACAGACAGACAGATAGACAGACAGACAGACAGACAGAGACAGAGACAGAGACAGAGACAGAGAGAGAATTACTTGGTAAAAATAAATATCAGGGGAGTTAGATTCCACACCAAGGCTATTTGCAGAGAATTATATATATATATATATATATATATATATATATATATATATATATATATATATATATATATATATATATATATATATATATATATATATATATATATATATTCTCTGCAAATATATATGTATATATTGAAGACTGTCGAGGGGAGAGAGAGAGAGAACAAATACATTCGAATGATGATGCTCCCACAGAATCATAATCAACTTTGAATAATAATATCAGTACTGAAACGACGAGACAGAAGCAGAATGATTAAACATTTTCAATCTGAAAATGTCCATGGAATTTTTTCCCTTTGAACTAACGATATGACACCAGTGAACGTCAAACTCATGGCACGGATGTCAGAGTATCAACACTGTGTCTTCCTTTCGAACCCCCAAATGCTTTCAGCATTTTGGCTTCACACCATTGTGCATTGTTTTGAAGTTTGATCCCAGGGAGAAGTTTTTTTTTGCTTGTTTTGAAACCTCGAAGTTTAAACGTCTCTCTAAAGGTATTATGCTGTGGCGTTTACTACGTCATTTTTTACCTCCTTCAGGCAAAGAATTTTATGGAAGTTATGAATTTTTCTAACACCGTTTTTATATATATACATATATTTTTTTTTTTTGCTGTTGCCCACAGTAGTGGCAGAATGGAGACAATATATATACTTTGTATGGATGGATAAGTATGGATGGAGGATAAGTAAATAAGTAAATAAGTATGGATGGAGGATATATGGAAAATGAATCTTCTCGTTACATTTTACATTAAACATCAATTTACAGTCTCTTTCAGTGATCCATCAAGAGCTGAGTCCTTGACTGCTCTGCTCTCCTTGTCTTCAAGAGGGTGCCTTGACGCTGGTTAAGGGCTCTTGATTCAATGAACTGGAGATAGCCTTCATTTTCTCAGACTGAACCTGATTGCCTCCCATTCTCTAGACGCTGAAGGACCCCTTTGAGTTTAGCTCTGATACTTTAAAAACAATATTGAACTTTGTAGCTTTTCTGTGAAGGAAGAGATTCAAGATTATTAACGAATATTCAATTATTAACGAATATTCTCTGAAATATTAACTTAGCCCATTTTTACGCAATAATATGTAAAAAAAAAGATAGTCCAGCGAAGTCTTCAGTTATACTGTTGATTCCATTAAGGATTTTCTCCATTTTCGACTTTTTTTTGGAAAATATAAACAAATCATTTAAAATATTTTTTATTTGTAAAAATTCTAACTCCGTCTTAGTTCGACAAGACTTATGGTCCCTCTAGGTGAATAGTTCATGTACTCTAACGTAATGATGCTGAGGCCAAGTGTTTCAACTCACAGGTGGCAGAAAACACGTTTTTTACTGTAGACTCGTGACTTGATAAAGCTCTACACAGAGAGGAACTTTGTCCCAATGTCTCGGTTGTCGTCCTTGTTGGCAGTACATTGTGTTTCGGAAGTGTTCGTCAATTTTACGTGTAGGCGCTCTGGTCGTACTATCAAATACGTTGTTTTTCTATCATATATTATTTTTTACTGTTATTTTTGATTTTACTCTCGAATTCTTTGGTTTTTAACTTCATATACTTTGGTTTAACCTTCACATACTTCGGTTTAACCTTCATATTTTTTGGTTTAACCTTCATATACTTATGTTTAATCTTCACATACTTTGGTTTAACCTTCATATACTTTGGTTTAACCTCTATATACTTTCGTTTAACCTTTATATACTTTGGTTTAACCTTCATATACTTAGGTTTAACCTTCATATACTTTGGTTTAACCTTCATATACTGTGGTTTTACAATCATATACTGAAGTTTTACTCTCATATATTACCGTATTATTGAGAAATTATCAAGAGTAGGTGGTGTTCCCCCTCAGCATAGATTTGCCATTGTCGTGATTCTCCACTTGTGTAACCAATTCCGTCTCGTTATATCCGGAATTTCTTCTTTAATTTCCTGTAGTACTATCAAGATTTTGCACTCGCTGTCGTAATCCATCCTTTCATTCAAATGTTCACGTGTTCTTTAACTGCATCGAATGTTCCTTTTCTTGTTCTTTACACCGTTCTTCAAGATATTCTTTCCAGCACTGGCTTTTTTTTTCCTTTTCTCGTAACCCCTTTTTTCTCCTCTCCCATTTTTTCCTGGCACTCTTTCCCCTCTACTTTCTTAACTCGCCTCTACCTATTCTCAGTTCTCGCATTGCCTCGATGTGCTGTTTGCAGCCTCCATCTCAATCTCAGTATCCAGTTGAATATGCAGTACCCTAATGTTTATGCAAAAATGATATATGCTAACCTCCTCAGAGTCAATGCATTACTAACAACTCGTCTGCCAAACAGTTTTCTAGTTTGTAGTCGTTTTAAATAAACATCGTGACAGTAGGACGACTTGTACAGTGGGCGACTTTTTCCATTCAGAGTAAAGTGACTGATGGTGTGTGCCAGGAAACAGGCGTTTATCCAAAATATTTTTTTTATCCAGCTCTGAGTTCATTTTTTTTTGTGTTCCCAGGACCCCACCCTCAACCTTCTTACACACACACACACACACACACACACACACACACACACACACACACACACACACACACACACACACACACACACACACACAAACACACACACAAAGGTATGTTAGGAAGTATTTCTTCAGTCATAGAGTGACGTAGTGGAGGCGGGAACCACACATAGTTTTAAGACGAGGTTTGATAAAGCTCATGGAGCAGGGAGAGAGAGGACCCAGTAGCAACCAGCAAAGAGACCGGGCCAGGAGCTATGACTCGACCCCTGCAACCACAAATAGACGAGTGGACACAGGCCCTGAGAACAAAATTCTACAGCTTTAGAACCTTAGGGGGATGGTACAAAGTTGAGAGCAATGTAGTGGTTCCTGGAACAACTACATTGTTCCAGGAACAAAGCATATCGTCTGAGCAACATGTAAATAGGCAAGGATGCCGCCAGCCAATTAAATGAGGCTAACCAGAGGCCTCCGGCTCAAAACCCGCAAACTGAACTAGGCAATTACAAACTACGTAATTATATCTTGGTTAATTACATCTGGATGATTAGACTGTTCGACATGAGAGGGAGCTCAACCAGAGGACAGAGATGGAACTTATTCCTTAAGATATATACATGGAGAGGTGGTCTCGTTTTGGTATATATGTGAACCAAGAGATGTGTCTCTCTCGGTGTTAAATACACTGAGAGGTGAGCATCTCTCATTGTATTTATATATATGTACTGATAGGTGAGTATTTCTCAGTGTATAAACACTTAGAGGCGAGTATTTCTAAGTGTATATGCACTGTCAAATTTGTTTTTTAATGTATTCATGCTGAAAGGTGTATATCTCTCCCAGAATATACACAGAGAGATATGTGTGTGTTTCTCTGTGGATCACACGATGCATGTGTCTTAATTTCATCCTGTCGGTATTATATACAATTCTTGTACTACTACTACTACTACTACCACCTCTTCCTGCCTATATATAGCCGTCCTACTCCACCTCTGTTAGTGTGACTGTCAATGGTCCAAGTCGGACCGAAACGTCGTCGTAAGCTTCTCTCTTTTATGTGCGGGTTATTTGTGTATTGTTCCAGTCACGGTATTGTGCCTTTTTGTTATTTATTTGTGTAGTGTAGTGGACGCAGATCTAGTGTATGTCTTCAGGATTAAGGGGTGTGCCAAAATATCGGTATCAGTACAGGAATCTTTACTATTATCAGTGGGTATTGGTTAATTTTGACGGGATCGGTATTGGCCAAAAACTGAGTATCGATTTAGATATCGGTATCTGTAAAATTTCGGTACTGTCGTCCTTATTGAAGATGTTTAAGGAAAATACGCCTCTTTACCGAAAACTGAAAAGCTGGGGCCTATGAGCTATAGCTCGACTACCTCAACCTCCCCCCCCCAACTGAGAGTAAATTGATAGATACACAGCACCATGCAGGGCCTGGTGCGGTGAATCGACCCCTACAGCCATAAATAGGTCAGTGCACACACACACACAAATAGAGAATACATCTTTACCTTCCATTATAAATTTTTTTCATAAGAAAAATTGGAAGATTTATTAATGTTACCTTAAAACAAATTGCATAACACACTTTATACATATATAATTCCACATTCATTACGTGATATTTGATTATTAAACAAAGCAAATATTGGAAGATGCAGGAATATATATATATATATATATATATATATATATATATATATATATATATATATATATATATATATATATATATATATATATATATATATATATATATATACTGAGACAAAAAAGATTTTACTTAACTCGTAAAAAGTTGAAGAGTGACGTAATTATTACCTAGGTTGTGATGTTTATGGTACGTCAAGCTACGTACTAATTACTCTTTGATGACATGGCTGAAAGTCACACCATTATTAAACTGTAATACTGCAGCTGATTATTGTTAAGTTATCTTATTATTTTCATGGTGGAGTTATTTCAATGTAATCCAGTGTTTTTTGTGGTTTATTAGTTAATTTATTGGTTGAGCCATTTAATAAAGCTCGTTCATTCTCCTCTCTCTCTCTCTCTCTCTCTCTCTCTCTCTCTCTCTCTCTCTCTCTCTCTCTCTCTCTCTCTCTCTCTCTCTCTCTCTTTTTCTCACTCTCTCTCTCTTTTTCTCACTCTCTCTCTCACACATACACACACACACATGTATAACTTAATACTTGATAAATATCATTAGGAGAGTGAGACGATTTGGAACAAAATTTCTTCAGATAATATATGATTCTCTGAGCCATTTTCTTTCTAATCTCTGCCTATTTTATTTCATATTTAAAACTTTCTTTAAGATTTTTTCTCTACAGTAAATCCTCGTCTTACAAACGTGCTGAGTATCTTTTTTATTGTATATATCATTATTATATCATTATTGGGTATATCATTATTTTATCATTATTGGGTATATCATTATTTTATCATTATTGTGAATATCATTACTATGAATATTATTAATATCATGAATATTATTCACAATACAGAACAACATTCTCAACGAGGATTTACTGTAATCAGTTTTATTTGCTAATTATTTTTTCCCTGTACTTGAATATATGTGTTCTTTTCTGGCAGCTTATGGTTATGCATTATGAAGCTGATCAGCTAAAGATCCTTCAATTTCGTTCAAGCGTAATCAGCTTATCATACTGAATGATTTTCCAGCTAATCTCTCTGATCTCCTGGAAAATTATTTTGGTTAAGATACAGGTTGGATGAATTAAAATTGAGGAATTATATAGAATTGCACTGGTTTGGTATTAAATTTATTGACACAAAGTATATACACCGAAAGGTGTATATATATCTGTGTATGTGCACTGAAAGTGCACTTTAATCTCTGTTTTAGGGATTCAAGTATGCTTGTCTGGTGGTGAACAGGTTACAAGCAGCCTTAGTGACCCTCATATGTTTATATATCTTTAAGCCCAGTTAAGCAATCAGTCATTAGAGATCTGGATCACTAGAGTTGTCACGTAACATCACAGAAGTAAATTCTTTAGGTAGCTTTGAAATATTAGTTATAAGTTAGACAGTTATATGAGGGGAGGATGGGAGGGAGGGGTGTTAGTTAGACATAACTGGGATAGAAGTAATTTTGCAGTTTTTCTATTTTCTTTTGGTCTAATGTTCATTGAATTAAATACTTGAGGTGTATTTTGCATACAGGTTTGACACATTCATATATGAGAATAATGTGGTGAGAGAGGTAGCCACTAGGGGCCAGTAGACCTACTGCTAGTAGACCTACTGCTCTGTAGACCTATTGCTCTGTAGACCTACTGCTCTGTAGACCTACTGCTCTGTAGACCTACTCTTTCTATTTATTTCCTCGTCTCTTCTAAGGATAAACCATTTAACTCACCAGTTAAACAATCAAGGTATACTGGAGCTTTCTCATTCTCGTGTATCATTTGAGGTAAACAACGTCTCTGGGCCGACACGGCTCCAATAATGATGTCCTAAATTTATACATGTTCTTCCATTTACATTATCATCCTCTTCACCTCCTATACAAGTAATATTTCGGAGTTAAACCTACCTTCAGTAATACTACCTCAATGTATTATCTTCACTTTAATTGTGCAGAGTATTCATATGTTCATTATCTAACTTCAGGCAGTATTGAATGAACATTTCTCTCAACATTTAGTTGTAAAATCTCAAAGTTCTGGAGAAATTTCTCAGAAACTTACAATTCTTTAAAGCAGACAAGTGGTCGATAGCTTCGTCTCAATTAAGGTACAACGACTAATCCCTTAAATCTGTTAGAGTTTCTCGAAGTTAAGGAGATTGAACAGTTTCCGATCTTTGCTGATCACGAGAAAAATAAGACCATTTAGCAAATTTAGAATATTAGAAACTTATTTAAAGAGTCATTGAATACAAGTGGAAAAAATAATTCTAGCAAAATAATTAATGCGACTAAAGATATTGTGCAATTCGGGTAATTTTTGCAAACGACACTCCAAAGACTGCTTCGGTTCGGTGTGTCATTCGACCGTGATATGTGTCATTTTCAAAAGTGAGCTAGGGTGCGAGTGATGGTGAGTGGGTTTTCTTCCCTGGGTCACACTGCTTTGATTGAAAAAAACAAAAACAGTCCACAAGAAACAGAATCAAACGTTGAATAAGAACAGAAGAACTCTTGAAGTTGAAACATCTAACATCGACTTCAACTCCAGCGACAGACGCGTTCTTAATGGACTTTGAGTGCAAATTTCACATTGTCGGAAATATAAATTAGCTTTAGGAACCCTCCCAAGTTTTTCTCTTCTTTTTGGATAATACCTCAGTGACAAGTGGTTCGCGTAGCGTAGGCAGGGGAGAGGATGGTGCCTGAAGATCTTCCTCCACTACCTCCATACCTGGTGGCTCAGGGGAGAGGATGGTGCCTGAAGATCTTCCTCCACTACCTCCATACCTGGTGGCTCAGGGGAGAGGATGGTGCCTGAAGATCTACCTCCACTACCTCCATACCTGATGGCTCAGGGGAGAGGATGGTGCCTGAAGATCTGCCTCCACTACCTCCACTACCTCCATACCTGATGGCTCAGGGGAGAGGATGGTGCCTGAAGATCTACCTCCACTACCTCCATACCTGATGGCTCAGGGAAGAGGATGGTGCCTGAAGATCTACCTCCACTACCTCCATACCTGATGGCTCAGGGAAGAGGATGGTGCCTGAAGACCTGCCTCCAGTACTTCCACACCTGTTGGCTCAGGGGAAAGTATGGTACCTGAGGACCTGCTTCCACTACTTCCACACCTGATGGCTCAGTGAAGGAATCTTTTCTTCAGTCACTTTCGATGGGTCTTGTAGGAGAAGTTATCTACCTTACTGACGGCCTTCTTGATCGCATTAGCCGTTTAATAACTAATTGTGAGATATTACCATTTATTTTGGGGAAGGCTAATGGCACCTGAATCTATATTTTGGTAGTGAGCAATATACAAGGTTGAAGGTATTGTTCGACAGGCCCCTCGTTCCCTGATACAAAAGTACACCTAAGTACTCTCGTGACAGATTACCAAAACAATGTTGCAATACAGCATTGCATCTGGCAATTTCCAGTATTATTATAATCAGGATATCCATAAACAGTATCTTAGCCCACAGTATACACACCTAAAGCCTTTAGCAGCACAGTAATAAGGAAAAACTGAGTATCACAATGTTATAACTTCAACATCCTTTTCCTATGAAAGATGCTTACTTATTAACTTGAAAATATCGACTAAGACTGAGATTCTATTGTAGTCTTTGGAGCGAGTGATGAGGAGTGGTACTGAGCTCTCTTGCTGAGTTGATGCTTTCGGGGTATTTCTGAGTGGCGAGAAATGGTTCGGAGGTATGTAGGCTGAATGGAAGTGCTGGAGTTATTATAGTTACGAAGACTCGTACTGAGGTCTCTACAATGAATGCAGGTGCTGGAGGTATTTCCTTAATCAGGGAAAAATACTGTATTGTCTGACGCCTGGCTGATCATATGATCACCCGCTCACTGATTAAGCCCCGACTGGCGTATCAGTGCCGAGTATCAGTAATTAAGTCCCGACTGGCGTACCTGTGCTGCGTATCAGTGACTATGCAATAACGGGCGAACGAGAGCCGAAAATCATTACCTAAAGAACCAATATCTAGGTATATGTTATGTCGGAACTGCTAGTATAAACAGTACTATATATGTATGTATATGTATGTATGTATACATGCATGTATGTATGCATATGTGTATGAATGAATAACCCAGAAACTCAGGAGACTGATCTGTATATTTCGACCCTCTTCTGGGATCCTCTTCAGCAGATGTATGTATGTATTGAACGGCTTGCGTCACCCGGGTCGCAGTAACCCACTGTACAACGCTACCGGACAGCAGATTTGTTCCCAGAGCAGAAAAATGCAGAGGAGAGAACAGGCTTCGTAGCAAACCTCTCTCTCTCTCTCTCTCTCTCTCTCTCTCTCTCTCTCTCTCTCTCTCTCTCTCTCTCTCTCTCTCTCTCTCTCTCTCTCTCTCTCTGCCAACTTTACGGTTTTTTTATTCTGTCAACAGTATTGTGCTGATAATGACCCGAGGGAACACTACAACGAAGCCGGAATGACAAACGCTTCACATAATAGCCCTTTACACTGAGCAAATTATTATTTGATTGCTAAGTACAATGGTCACAGTAATTTTTCTCATAACGAGTTTATGATGACCCAAGAGACTGGACCTAGTCTACCGGCGGCCATATTGTACTTGTACATTATTATTATTATTATTATTATTATTATTATTATTATTATTATTATTATTATTATTATTATTATTATTATTATTATTATTATTATTATTATTATTATTATTATTATTATTATTGCTATTATTTTTATTTTTATTATTTTATTATAATTATTATTACTATAATTATTATAATTATTATTGTAAATATTATTATTATTATTACAATTATTATAAATATTATTTTTTTTGTTATTAGTATTTATTATATTAGTAGGATAATCGCTGATCCGTCATCATACAGTGTTTAAAGAACTGACGGTAATCAGGTTTGATCCAAGGAAGTGGAGGATAGTTGGAAGCTCGTGACAAGCGTTCATTATTATTCAACAATGATTCATTGTACCGTGAATAAACGTTTTCCGATATTTGTGAGGTGCTCATGATCCTGGGGACTGGAACTACTTAACCTTCGCGTGCATTATGACCCCCTACGGGTCTAGCACTTAGCCACATATATTTGTTTTTTCTTTTAAAATGTCGTACTTATGTTGTTTTTCCACTTAAAAACAATACGAATGATTGTCTTTTCGTATCTTATTATTGATGGTCTACAGTTCCGACAGGTTGAGGAATAAGACACATGATCGACACTTTTTAGTTCTGCTAAATTAATACATATGTGTTGCACATATGTATTTTTCTTTTCCGTTTTGTCATGTGTTGTATATCTCTCTTGCTATGGGTATTTTTTCTTTTCGTTATATTTCTTCGTGAATGTGTAGTGGCCTGGTCTTAGACCGAGCCGAGTGGGCGCTGACCCCCGAAAACCCGTCCCCCTAGGTAAATTTCGGGTAATACGATTTTGTATGGGATCGCGTTTTCACTCTATTAGCCCAAGAGAGAGAGAGAGAGAGAGAGAGAGAGAGAGAGAGAGAGAGAGAGAGAAAGAGAGAGAGAGACAGACGAAGATTAAAGAGAGTGAACGACATCATTAAGGTCATGAAGGTGGTGCATTAAAACTCACAGTTGGAGAGGTTGGGTCAGAGGATGTAGTGCTCTCACCGCCCACCCTCTCTGCCCACCAGCCCACCCTCACCACCCACTCTCACCACGTCCCCCCTCATACCCCCCTCCTCCCTCTCACCTCTCCATCTCCTCTCCCTCACAAAAATGACTCAGTCGCTCCTCTGAGCCAGAAGAATAGAGCCAATTATTTCCTAAATATGTTCTCGGGATACCTCGTTGAAGAGCACTACAATATCGTATTAAATCCCTAAAGACGAATAAACTCGTAGACATTTTCCGTCCGGAAATAATTCGGCCAGCAAACGGTGTCTTTGCAATTTGCAGAGAATGCAACAGTGCCTTTGGCAAACTCTGTCGCTTTTTTCGCTTTAGCAATGTGGAGAATTTCTTTCAGCATTGAAGCCTTAAGTGTCCATCGTTTGAGTTCTCCACTCATCGTCCACTTCATCATTTCCCTAATCATCTACAGGAGAATTTGCTGGAAATGTGTTGCGTGTAATCTGTTTATAATATATTAGAGAAGATATTAGAAAACCATATAAAACAATAAGAGAAATATTAGAGCTCCAAATAAATCCAAGAAAATATGTGTAATAAAACAATATTAGAGCTGCAATTAATACAATAGATACAATAATAATATTTCAGGTAATACAATATGGAACATAATACAGCTCTACTTAACACAACTTGAATGATTTTATTGTTCACTGTAATAGAAAAGGTTAAATATTAGATATCTGTGTAATACAATAAGGGGAGGAAATATTAGATTTCTCAGCTTGGAATAAGACTCTCAGCTCCTAAATATTACAATCCTGTCTGTCTCGTTGACTAATTATTAACTTTAAACAGCGCCGGTATTCGAATTAACCACATTGTTTCCTCAAGGTTATTCCGTTATCCATATCGTTCCCTTTAAGATATTTGAGGTTGTATTGGGTTAACCACGGCATTTCCGCTGAAGTTACTGGGTTAACAACGCCATTTCCTTAGAGTTAATCTGTTAACCAAGCAATTTCCTCAGCCATGAAGACGCGTCCCTCAGCCAACTCTATTGTCTCCTCCGTAAGACACTCGCGGTAGCCTCAGTAGCCAAGCAGACTAGTTAAACAGCAGCAGCAGAAGCAGACAACCGCAGGTTCTGCGGACAACAAGTAGTCCCTTTCAATTCTAGTCAAACAAGAATTTCAGCCAACTACTCCAGCCTTTTCAGCAACAATACGAGATACTTAAGGAATCACAAAAGCCCTTCATGAAATCAGGTGAGCTCCTTTCACAACCGAACAAGGTCATTTGACAGTCATGCAAGCCATTTAGGCAATCACACGGGCTCTTTATTCAAGCTCTTTAAGCAGCCACAAAAAGCCTTCTCAGTAACTGCATGAGTCCTTTAGTCAACCACATACGCTCTTTACGCAGCCATGCATAGGATTTAAGCAACCACATATGCTTAGTCAACCAAACATGCTCTTTAGACAACCACTCAACATATTAAGAACTTACCCATCCCCGCTAGGCAACAACACAGGCTTTTAGGCAACCACAGAATATTTCTGGGCAAGCACTCAGACCCTCCCACTACTACATCTTTTTTCAGTTGAACAAACAGTTGCCTTAACCCCAGCACACAATCGTTACACCAAGCATAAAGTCTCGTGGAACACTCTCTAGCCCTTCCTAACAGCAGCAGCAGAGAGACCTGCTCTACTAGAGAAGTCTATATCCCTCAATAACAGGAACAGAGAGAGAGAGAGAGAGAGAGAAAGAGAGAGAGAGAGAGAGAAAGAGAGACCTGCCCTACTAGAGACGTCTATATCCCTCAATAACAGGAACAGAGAGAGAGAGAGAGAGAGATACCTGCCCTACTAGAGACGTCTATATCCCTTAATATCACGAGCAGAGAGAGAGACCTGCCCTACTAGAGACGTCTATATCCCTCAATAACAGGAGCAGAGAGACAGAGAGAGAGAGAGAGAGAGAGAGAGAGAGAGAGACCTGTCCTACTGGAGGCATTTATATGCCTTGCTGAAACTACCAAGAGAGTGGCATATCATATCAGAGACGTCTAAATCCTTCAATATCAAGAGCAGAGAGAGACCTGCCATACTAGAGACGTCTATATCCTCAATAACAATAACAGAGAGAGACATTCCGTACTAGAGACATCTATAACCCTTAGTAACGAGAACAGAGAAAGACTTAACCATACTAAAGACGTCTATACCTCTCAGTAAAAGATGAGACACCTGACAAGGTGGGCTATAAAACTTTGCAAGTGACGACTTACTCCAGGGGCATATAGTAACCCTGAGTTACACAGCCTTTTAGAGACGCCATGAATATTTCCAGGGACAGCTGGGCTCAGCAAAGGGCCTCCTCTAAGTGATATTTTACGCAAGAGTGGCTTCAACCTTTCTTCTTGAGTCTTCGCTCTTTCACAGAACGACTTATACCTCTTTCACTTCACAAAGGGAATATATATTACATCTCGCATCTCTCCCTCTGTGAATATTTAATTGTTCCACTGTCTGTGTAATAGCTGTATACGTATTATATATTTTTCCCTAAGTCGATGTAATCTTAGTTCTGCAATTACCATAATTACAATGAAGGTAACTCGGTTATATGCCCAATATCTTAATTGCTGGTCAGGATCGAACTAGATTAGCCTTTGTTGCTACGAAAATAGATGTCTAAAAATAAAAATTAACTGATTACATACAATAGTGATAACGTTAAGAAAAGTAGTGAAAATAATGGAAGTCACGAAATAATGAAAATTAATAAGAAAATGGAGTAATGAAAGTAATTATGCAAATCGTAATGATAATTACGATGAGTATGTTAATAATGTATAGGAATAATTATGATGAGGATATTGCTATTAAAAACAATAATAGTAATCATAATAATCATAATAATAATAATAATAATAATAATAATAATAATAATAATAATAATAATAATAATAATAATAAAAATAATTATTATTATTATTATTTATATTAATATTTATTAATTAATAAGAAAATAATAATTATGTGAAATCTGATATTCTATTTAAATACAGATCATAATGCTGAGAAAATATTAATATTACAAAAAGACTGCCTGTGAAATACTTTCCAACTCTGCTCTTGTAGGTTTAGCGCTTCTTTGTGATTATAATAATCTGCTCATTGTATATTTAAAGCTAATACGTAATATAATAGAGGAAAGAAAGAAAAGTAAGTAGCAAGAAAACAAGAGATCATATAGACACCTAGCGAATATGTACGTTCCGTCAGAGCGAAGGTACGGTATTTCTACCTCCAGGACTCGAGTCCAGTTAACTGGTTTCCCTGAATAAGTTCATAAATGTTACTTCGCTCACACTCTAACAGCACGTCAAGTCATATATATATATATATATATATATATATATATATATATATATATATATATATATATATATATATATATATATATATATATATATATATATATATATATATTGTGTTGCCACTAACTGATGAACATAACCATCACAAAGACAGTAAAAAATATTTACAATGTAAATACAAAATATTTTCCAGAGAGACGAGAAGGAACTTACTGAATATTTGACGAGAAATTTCCCTGTGGTAATGACAAGAGCATGAATAATAGAGGAAATTTACGTGACAAGAGAGGCTAGAGACGAAGAGTAAGAAATTGGAAAGGAGTAAAAGTGAAGACAGGTAAGAAAGTGCAAAAGATAGAATTGAAGAGAGGAGTGTAAATGAATATAGGTAAGAGGAGGAATGGTTAAGATAAGAGTATAAGTGAAGATAGGTGATTGGAACATAAGCAGAGGATGAAAACAGAGATTCCTAAGTCTCTCCTGGAGTCTGAGTTTATCAGTGGACTCAGTAGGACTCACTAGGAACTTAGCTGGTCTCCCTTAGACTTCAGCAGGCTACACTATGAAGCCAGCAAGGCTCCTTTAAAATTCAATAAGGCTCACTTCGAACTCAGCAAGGCTCACTTTGGACTCAACAGGAGCCCTAGCAACAAGACTCTGGCTTCCAGCACTCTTACCTCTCCATTAATCTTGGCCGCTGGCTGTTTCCTCCAGCCCTGCCTCCTCTACCACTCCATTGTGACTTTTCCGACGCTCACACACCAACTCATTCAATATAAAAAAGTGTTAAAATTCTATAATTCTTCTCCCCTTCCCCATTCCTTTTTTTTATATCTTGCACGCAGTCGCGTTCTTCCAGCCGTCATCAAACAACCTGACCTCATTTCCCTAAGTCAAGGAACAAACGTAGTGTTCAGCATCACTTTCTGAACACTTCCTAGCATTTTTCAAATGCTGTTTTCTTCATGCTAGGATAGGTTAGGCTAGATAAGAAATGAAAACACATGGAAGGTAAATTGCGGCTAAATAGACATGAATAAACACTGAGGACCTTTTTATTATTAAACGTTTCGGCCCTTGGACCTTGTTGAACCCTATAACCACAACGTGTCAGTATTGTACTGAAGGAATATTGATGTTTCGGTCACGCAATGGGCTTTGTCAGGTAACAAAACAGGCAAACCAGGACGGAGTTGTATCAAGATTTTTACCTATTTGTTTCAGCTTAAGCTTCAGTATAGACATCAAATTGAATATCATTTATGATGAGGTATTTTTTTCCACAAAAAATACAATGAATTATCTTACTTACTTGTGGTTCTTCCATCTTGGCCAACCTTAGCAAATAAATATCTGACTTCACTCTCCTCGTCAAGAGAGAGTGAAAGAATGTTCAGCATTGGATGAACATTTAGTGTCCTCATATGAACAGATTAACTTCCAAAACTTGATTGAAGCTGAGAAAGAACTTCAGAGAGAGAACTTTAGAGAAAGAACTTCAGAGAGAGAACTTCAAAGAAAGAACTTCAGAGAGAGAGAACTTTAGAGAAAGAACTTCAGAGGGAGAACTTCAGAGAAAGAACTTCAGAGAGAGAGAACTTCAGAGAGAGAACTTCAGAGAGAGAACTTCAGAGAGAGAACTTCAGAGAGAGAACTTCAGAGAGAGAGAACTTCAGAGAGAGAACTTCAGAGAGAGAGAACTTCAGAGAGAGAACTTCAGAGAGAGAACTTCAGAGAGAGAGAGAGAGAACTTCAGAGAGAGAGAACTTCAGAGAAAGAACTTCAGAGAGAGAGAGAACTTCAGAGAGAGAGAGAACTTCAGAGAGAGAGAGAACTTCAGAGAGAGAACTTCAGAGAGAGAACTTCAGAGAGAGAACTTCAGAGGGAGAACTTCAGAGAAAGAGAACTTCAGGGGGAGAACTTCAGAGAGAGAACTTCAGAGAGAGAACTTCAGAGAGAGAGCTTCAGAGGGAGAACTTCAGAGAGAGAACTTCAGAGAGAGAACTTCAGAGAGAGAACTTCAGAGAGAACCTCAGATAAAGAACTTCAGAGAGAGAGAACTTTAGAGAAAGAACTTCAGAGAGAGAGAACTTCAGAGAGAGAACTTCAGAGAGAGAACTTCAGAGAGAGAACTTCAGAGGGAGAACTTCAGAGAGAGAGAACTTTAGAGAAAGAACTTCAGAGGGAGAACTTCAGAGAAAGAACTTCAGAGAGAGAGAACTTCAGAGAGAGAACTTCAGAGAGAGAACTTCAGAGAGAGAGAACTTCAGAGAGAGAACTTCAGAGAGAAAATTTCAGAGAGAGAGAGAACTTCAGAGAGAGAACTTCAGAGAGAGAGAACTTCAGAGAAAGAACTTCAGAGAGAGAGAGAACTTCAGAGAGAGAGAATTTCAGAGAGAGAACTTCAGAGAGAGAACTTCAGAGAGAGAACTTCAGAGGGAGAACTTCAGAGAGAGAGAACTTCAGAGGGAGAACTTCAGAGAGAGAACTTCAGAGAGAGAACTTCAGAGAGAGAACTTCAGAGAGAGAACTTCAGAGGGAGAACTTCAGAGAGAGAGAACTTCAGAGGGAGAACTTCAGAGAGAGAACTTCAGAGAGAGAACTTCAGAGGGAGAACTTCAGAGAGAGAGAACTTCAGAGGGAGAACTTCAGAGAGAGAACTTCAGAGAGAGAACTTCAGAGAGAGAACTTCAGAGAGAGAACTTCAGAGGGAGAACTTCAGAGAGAGAGAACTTCAGAGGGAGAACTTCAGAGAGAGAACTTCAGAGAAAGAACTTCAGAGAGAGAACTTCAGAGAGAGAACTTCAGAGAGAGAACTTCAGAGAGAGAACTTCAGAGAGAGAACTTCAGAGGGAGAACTTCAGAGAGAGAGAACTTCAGAGGGAGAACTTCAGAGAGAGAACTTCAGAGAAAGAACTTCAGAGAGAGAACTTCAGAGAGAGAACTTCAGAGAGAGAACTTCAGAGAGAGAACTTCAGAGAGAGAACTTCAGAGGGAGAACTTCAGAGAGAGAGAACTTCAGAGGGAGAACTTCAGAGAGAGAACTTCAGAGAGAGAACTTCAGAGGGAGAACTTCAGAGAGAGAGAACTTCAGAGGGAGAACTTCAGAGAGAGAACTTCAGAGAGAGAACTTCAGAGAGAGAACTTCAGAGAGAGAACTTCAGAGGGAGAACTTCAGAGAGAGAGAACTTCAGAGGGAGAACTTCAGGGAGAGAACTTCAGAGAAAGAACTTCAGAGAGAGAACTTCAGAGAGAGAACTTCAGAGAGAGAACTTCAGAGAGAGAACTTCAGAGAGAGAACTTCAGAGGGAGAACTTCAGAGAGAGAGAACTTCAGAGGGAGAACTTCAGAGAGAGAACTTCAGAGAAAGAACTTCAGAGAGAGAACTTCAGAGAGAGAACTTCAGAGAGAGAACTTCAGAGAGAGAACTTCAGAGAGAGAACTTCAGAGAAAGAACTTCAGAGAGAGAGAACTTCAGAGAAAGAACTTCAGAGAGAGAACTTCAGAGAAAGAACTTCAGAGAGAAAACTTCAGCAAAAACTGTTAATGGGACTTGTTCTATGAGCAAAATTGATCTTTATTCATCTTATTTAAGTACATTTATTTTTGCGTGTGGGTATTTTATTGCTAAAATTTAAGATGTGTTAAAACAGGTTAATACTCTTCCAGACATACTGTATTGTTTTTGACAAATTCTGCCAACTAAACATGTTAAAATCGGCCCTGTTAATACTTTAAAATCTTCCATCTTAATATTTTACCTCTGCCACCTTAAGTTGAACTCTCATTTTAACACGCTGATATCTGTTAGATTAACATGTTATTATCTGCAAGCTTGACGTACTGAACTCGGCAAATTTAACGTGTTTAACCTTGCCAATTTAACGTGTTTAACCTTGCCAATTTAACGTGTTTAACCTTGCCAATTTAACGTGTTTAACCTTGCCAATTTAACGTGTTTAACCTTGCCAATTTAACGTGTTTAACCTTGCCAATTTAACGTGTTTAACCTTGCCAATTTAAACGTCTTTAACCTTGCCAATTTAACGTCTTTAACCTTGCCAATTTAACGTCTTTAACCTTACCAATATAACGTGTGTAACCTTGCCAATTTAACGTATTTAACCTTGCCAATTTAACGCATTTAACCTTGCTAATTTAACGTGTTTAACCTTGCTAATTTAACGTGTTTAACCCTGCCAATTTAACGTGTTTAACCCTGCCAATTTAATATGTCGAACTCTGCCAATTTGATGCGCTGACTCAGCTAATCTAACACACAAAACTCAGACACTCTCAACAGGCTAGACTCAGCCAATTACACTAACAAAGTTCTTACTCCCCTTTCAGTCTCGTGAACTTCACCACACTTCATCTTCTCTGGAACCCGTCTAATTCCCCTCTCATTCCAGAATGCAGCATCATGGGTAGATCGCTCCACAGTCCTTGTTTCATATCTACAATGATCACGACCCATTGTGCTTCACCATCCCGCCCTCCCGTACTGTATATTTTAAAAATACTCACTTCACCTTTTTCCAAGCGGTGTTGGTACTTTGATAACCTATGTTCATTGTCACCGTTTGTCCCTTCACCTCTCTCTCTCTCTCTCTCTCTCTCTCTCTCTCTCTCTCTCTTGATAACCTATGTTCATTGTCACCGTTTGTCCCTTCACCTCTCTCTCTCTCTCTCTCTCTCTCTCTCTCTCTTGATAACCTATGTTCATTGTCACCGTTTGTCCCTTCACCTCTCTCTCTCTCTCTCTCTCTCTCTTTCTTTAAGAATAGACACAGGTACAGAACAAGCTTTCGTTAATAAAAGTTTTTAATTCATTGATTTTTTCATTTATTATAGTTTGCAGTATGGTTTTGTATCTATTTTTTTTTTCTTGATTAAGTTAAGGTGACTCGCGGTTTAACGAATTCTGTTCGTGTGGCAGGGAACCTACGTTCGATCCTGGCACCAGTATAAACGTTGGGTATGTTTCTTTATACCTGTTGTCCCTGTTACCAGTCAGTAGGTACCCGGGTGTTGACTGTTGATTATGATATCCTTATAAAGGGTTGGATTTTAAAATGAGCTGATCCAGGATAATAACCCTTAACCGAGGAAGGATAACAGCTTGTAGTGTGTACATGAGAAAAGGTATAATAGCAATGCATTACCTGTATATTAAGTGAGGTATAATAGCAATGCTTTACCTGTATATTAAGTGAGGTATAATAACAATGCTTTACCTGTATATTAAGTGAGGTATAATAACAATGCTTTACCTGTATATTAAGTGTGGTATAATAACAATGCTTTACCTGTATATTAAGTGAGATATAATAGCAATGCGTTACCTGTATATTAAGTGAGGTAGAATAAGAATGCTTTGCTTGTATATTAGGTGAGGTATAATAATGTTTCGGCTGTATATTTAGTGAGGTAGAATAACAGTGCTTTACTTCTCTATTAACTCAGGTAGAACAACAGCTCTGAGCCTGTAAATAAAAGCGGTGCAGTAAAATAATAAACGTTTGCTACTAGCACTCTGACAACCAATAAAGGCGTCACCACAGCCACCTGAACTGCTTCCCACATTCTACTAGTGCCCAGCAATAAATAAAGCTTTTATTTACATTGCCCCTTACGGCTCTAGGGGGGTGCCTCCCCTTGCTACATGTGTCCGATGTTTGCACCTGACACATTCCTGTGTTACACCATCATTCACACTGCTTCATGTATCATTCAGTAAATACCGTCCAGGGTAGTATACCATTCCACTATAAATTGATATTTTTTCAGATTTGAACGTTTCCTGGTTCTGCTCAGCCACCTCGGCGTCATACGAGCAAGTCTTATATATATATATATATATATATATATATATATATATATATATATATATATATATATATATATATATATATATATATATTATTGTGACCACGAACGAGTGGTATTGATCAATAACAACACTGCATTAGCCAAGGACTCCAACCCATGCTGCTTTGGCCTGCCTCATGGTGAGCGAAAACACATGACGCCCTAATCCACTGGACCATATATATTAATGCAACACGCAAAAACAAGCTCGTATATCCAGAGATAGATTGCAGTCAGCAGGATGCGAACCCACTCAGCCACTAATGCCTCACAAGCTGGGACAAGGCTTGTAAACCAGACTACCCAGCTTTTGAGGCATTTGTGGCTGAGTGCTCTAGTGCAAACTTTTGCACTTTCTCTAATTTCTTGACGTGCTTGACTAAGTGCGGGTTGCAAACTGGGCCTGACGTATAAGGTGTACAGAATCTTGAACGATTCCTTACTGAGGTATCGGAACTCTATTCTCAGGTTTGCCAGACGCCCATATGCTGCAGTAGTTATCTGGTTGACGTGCTCTTCAGGAGATATGCTCTGCATTATTCTCACCCCAAGATGCTTTTCCTTGAGTGAGGGTTGCAGTTTTTGGCCACCTAGCCTGTACTCTGTCTGTGGTCTTCTTTGCCCTTCCCCGTTCTTCATGACTTTACATTTGGCGGGGTTAAATTCGAGAAGCCAGTTGCTGGACCAGACTTGTAGCCTGTCCAGGTGTCTTTGTAGTCCTGCCTGATCGTCATCTGATTTAATTCTCATTAGCTTCACATCATCTGCCAACAGGAACATTTCTGAGTCTATTCCTTCCGTCATGTCATTCACATATACCAAAAATAGCACTGGTCCTAGGACTGACCCCTGTGGAACCCCGCTCGTCACAGGCGCCCACTCTGACATTTCATCACGTATTTGTGTTTATTCTTTGTTTTTGTTTTTATTATTATTATTATTATTATTATTATTATTATTATTATTATTATTATTATTATTATTACGTTCATAGGGAAGAAATAAACCCGTAGGGGCCATATCGCTCGTAGGAGCGGATGGAAAACCAATGAGAAGGAAAGGATTGCGCCAGTTCCAAGAATCAAGAGCCGCTTTTTAATGGTGGTAGCAGTAGAGCCGCTACATTCCTCCTTTACTACCTAATCTAAGACGCATAAAATCATATTTTATTGTTTTGAAATCACCCAGTTGCTGTTTGACAAGAATTTTTTAAGTGTGACAGAGACAGTAAAACTGGATTGAAGTTGGTGAAGTGTGGCAACCAAACTGGGCCAGGAGCTGAGTCACGTCCCCGATAAAACGCATTTAGGTAAAGACGCGCTTGACCCACACAAACATATACAGACAGACAGACAGACAGACACACAAACACACACACACACACACACACACACACACACACACACACACACACACACACACACACACACACACACACACACACACACACACACACACACACACACACACACACACACACACACACACATGTTTCAGGGAGAGTGACCTAGTAGCGACCAGTGAAGAGGCGGGGCCAGGAGCTTGGACTCGATCCCTGCAACCTCAACTAGGTGAGTACAACTAGGTGAGTACACACATACACACACACACACACACACACACACACACACACACATACAGCCAATAGCATCTCTTGACACCAGTGCCACTTTACTCAGTGGTATCTCTTGATACCAGTGCCCCTTTACTCAGTGGCATCTCTTGACACCAGTGCCACTTTACTCAGTGTCATCTCTTGACACCAGTGCCACTTTACTCAGTGGCATCTCTTGACACCAGTGCCACTTTAGTCAGTGGTATCTCTTGATACCAGTGCCCCTTTACTCAGTAGCATCTCTTGACACCAGTGCCACGTTACTAAGTGGCATTTCTTGACACCAGTGCCACTTAACTCAGTGGTATCTCTTGACACCACCTGTACTATTGCTTTCAGTGGCACCACTGTGAAACAAGCACCACCACCACACTAGCAAAATATCCACAGCAGTATTTCAGCCGTTTCATGAACTGTCACAAAAATAAATTGGCAATCATTCATTTGTAACTAACAAACTGACTCCGTGTACACCAGACCACTAACATTTTCCCTTCACTCTGTTGGTACACTCATCTTGTACACATTCCCAATCGTTCTTCCCAAATATAGCTTTCGTTGTAATATGCTTAATTCTACTTTCAGCTTTGGATTATGAAGACTTGCTCAAGCAAGTCGCACTGCTCGGGCAGCGATATTAAACCTTGTGTCTGTGAGTCGACTGCGTTGACCATGGCAACCCCATAGGTATCACAGAAACACGATTCAATGCAGCGTTAATTTCTTACCAGTCGCATCAGTCGGCAATATGTGAACCCCAATAAGCGTCTAAGATACTTACAAGTCATTGCTAAACCATAACAGAAGTGGCAGTAGTCATTACTGTCCCAACACAACAAGAGTGATAACTTACTGGTACAGTAATCGGAAGAAGAAACCTTCAGATCGGTTAGGAAACAAGATAAGTGTTTGAAGACGTGAGTCTCAGTCATATGACGACCAGCCACTTGAGGTTTTGGTCATCTGACCGAGTCCTTCCACTGGCTTACCATCCCAGCAACTTACTGTCAACAGTGATGAAGAAAAAACACAAGTACTGAACGCTCATTTATTCTGATAATGATACGCTCTAGGTAGAGCTTTATCAGGTTAAATAGTAAAGCTCTATACAGACCGAAACAGTGCCACAAAAGAGCTTCCTCTACAACAGTGAAATAAACAGCTCAAATCCTGAAGTTGTGTATTAACACGTAGTGTCCGTCAGTCATATATTTAAGACTTCTCAACATCTGAGTGACGGGCGGCAGGTGTTGAGGGCTTGTTTTAGAATTTAAGCTCTCTTTAAGAGTCGATCAAGGGAATCTAAAACTATTTTAGAGACAGCAGAAACGTATTCATGTTTTACGTCGATGTTTCTGCACTAAGGAAAGAAATGATACAGAACGCCGACTAGATGAATAAAGAGGCAAATGCAGTTTAATCTGTTCCTTTATTGGCAACATTTCGCCCACACAGTAGCTTTATCAAGTCAGAAACAGATCAAGTCGCAATCAGATGTGTTCGAGACTAGATAAAACCCACAGTGTTTGCCGAAACGTTGTCTTTTAACCCCCTCTGTCCCCTTTATCACATTAACGAATGTTAAAGCACTTTCCAAGCAACACACTTCGCGTTTCAAAGCTTTGTTTCATTGTTAACCTTTGTTTGTAAAACTGTAAACACAACCTAGTGGACACGTGTATTTCCAGACCAATGGTAGCAAGATGTTTAACAGAAGTAGTGACTGTGTCCTGACCCAGCCACCATAAAAAGTGCCACCAGCACCATTGCCACGACTATCGCTGTTACTATCACCAGAGGAGCACATCCATCCACATCCACCACCATCATTCCACTTCTCACTCGCCCTTATTATTACCATGAAGTCTACTCCCTCATCGTTACCATGAAGGCTATTCCCACGCCGTTACCGTGAAGCCTACTCCCACACCGTTACCGTGAAGTCTACTCCCACAACGTTACCGTGAAGTCTACTCCCACACCGATACCATGAAGCCTACTCTCACACCGTTACCATGAACCATACTCTCACACCGTTACTGTGAAGCTTCCTCATACACCGTTACCGTGAAGCCTACTCCCACACCGTTACCGTGAAGTCTACTCCCACACCGTTACCGTGAAGACTATTCCCATACCGTTACCGTGAAGACTACTCCCACACCGTTACCGTGAAGCCTACTCCCTCACCGTTACCATGAAGACTACCCCCACACCGTTACCGTGAAGCCTCATACACCGTTACCGTGAAGCCTACTCCCACACCGTTACCGTGAAGACTACTCCCACACCGTTACTGTGAAGCCTCATACAACGTAACCGTCAAGCCTACTCCCACACCGTTACCGTGAAGCCTCATACTCCGTTACCGTGAAGCCTCATACACCGTTACCGTGAAGCCTACTCCCACACCGTTACCGTGAAGACTACTCCCACACCGTTACCGTGAAGCCTCATACACCGTTACCGTGAAGCCTATTCCCACACCGTTACCGTGAAGACTACTCCCACACCGTTACCGTGAAGCCTCATACACCGTAACCGTCAAGCCTACTCCCACACCGTTACCGTGAAGCCTCATACTCCGTTACCGTGAAGCCTCATACACCGTTACCGTGAAGTCTCATACACCGTTACCGTGAAGCCTCATACACAGTTACCGTGAAGCATTATACACCGTTACCGTGAAGCCTACTCCCACACCATTACCATGAAGACTACTCCCACACCGTTACCGTGAAGCCTCATACACCGTTACCGTGAAGCCTCATACACCGTTACCGTGAAGCCTCATACACCGTTACCGTGAAGCCTCATACACCGCTACCGTGAAGCCTCATACACCGTTACCGTGAAGCCCCATACGCCGTTACCGTAAAGCCTCATACACAGTTACCGTGAATCCTACTCCCACACCATTACCGTGAAGACTACTCCCACACCGTTACCGTGAAGCCTCATACACCGTTACTGTGAAGCCTCACACACCGTTACCGTGAAGCCTCATACACCGTTACCGTGAAGCCTCATACACCGTTACCGTGAAGCCTCATACACCGTTACCGTGAAGCCTCATACACCGTTACCGTGAAGCCTCATACACCGTTACCGTGAAGCCTCATACACCGTTACCGTGAAGCCTCATACACCGTTACAGTGAAGCATCATACACCGTTACCGTGAAGCCTCATACACCGTTACCGTGAAGCCTCATACACCGTTACCGTGAAGCCTCATACAACGTTACCGTGAAGCCTCATACACCGTTACCGTGAAGCCTCATACACCGTTACCGTGAAGCCTCATACACTGTTACCGTGAAGCCCCATACACCGTTACCGTGAAGCCTCATACACCGTTACCGTGAAGCCTCATACACCGTTACCGTGAAGCCTCATACACCGTTACCGTGAAACCTCATACACCGTTACAGTGAAGCCTCATACACCGTTACCGTGAAGCCTCATGCACCGTTACCGTGAAGCCTCATACACAGTTACCGTGAAGCCTCATACACCGTTACCGTGAAGCCTCATACACCGTTACCGTGAAGCCTCATACACCGTTACCGTGAAGCCTCATACACCGTTACCGTGAAGCCTCATACACAGTTACCGTGAAGCCTCATGCACCGTTACCGTGAAGCCTCATACACCGTTACCGCGAAGCCTCATACACCGTTACCGTGAAGCCTCATACACCGTTACCGTGAAGCCTCATACACCGTTACCGTGAAGCCTCATACACCGTTACCTTGAAGCCTCATACACAGTTACCGTGAAGCCTCATACACCGTTACCGTGAAGCCCCATACACCGTTACCGAGAAGCCTCATACACCGTTACCGTGAAGCCTCATACACAGTTACCGTGAAGCCTCATACACCGTTACCGTGAAGCCTCATACACCGTTACCGTGAAGCCTCATACACAGTTACCGTGAAGCCTCATACACCGTTACTGTGAAGCCTCATACACCGTTACCGTGAAGCCTCATACACAGTTACCGTGAAGCCTCATACACCGTTACCGTGAAGCCTCATACACCGTTACCGTGAAGCCTCATGCAAAGTTACCGTGAAGCCTCATACACCGTTACCGTGAAGCCCCATACACCGTTACCGTGAAGCCTCATACACCGTTACCGTGAAGCCTCATACACCGTTACCGTGAAGCCTCATACACCGTTACCGTGAAGCCTCATACACCGTTACCGTGAAGCCTCATACACCGTTACCGTGAAGCCTCATACACCGTTACCGTGAAGCCTCATACACCGCTACCGTGAAGCCTCATACACCGTTACCGTGAAGCCCCATACGCCGTTACCGTAAAGCCTCATACACAGTTACCGTGAATCCTACTCCCACACCATTACCGTGAAGACTACTCCCACACCGTTACCGTGAAGCCTCATACACCGTTACCGTGAAGCCTCATACACCGTTACTGTGAAGCCTCACACACCGTTACTGTGAAGCCTCATACACCGTTACCGTGAAGCCTCATACACCGTTACCGTGAAGCCTCATACACTGTTACCGAGAAGCCTCATACACCGTTACCGTGAAGCCTCATACACCGTTACCGTGAAGCCTCATACACCGTTACCGTGAAGCCTCATACACCGTTACAGTGAAGCATCATACACCGTTACCGTGAAGCCTCATACACCGTTACCGTGAAGCCTCATACACCGTTACCGTGAAGCCTCATACACCGTTACCGTGAAGCCTCATACACCGTTACCGTGAAGCCTCATACACCGTTACCGTGAAGCCTCATACAACGTTACCGTGAAGCCTCATACACCGTTACCGTGAAGCCTCATACACCGTTACCGTGAAGCCTCATACACTGTTACCGTGAAGCCCCATACACCGTTACCGTGAAGCCTCATACACCGTTACCGTGAAGCCTCATACACCGTTACCGTGAAGCCTCATACACCGTTACCGTGAAGCCTCATACACCGTTACCGTGAAGCCTCATACACCGTTACCGTGAAACCTCATACACTGTTACAGTGAAGCCTCATACACCGTTACCGTGAAGCCTCATGCACCGTTACCGTGAAGCCTCATACACAGTTACCGTGAAGCCTCATACACCGTTACCGTGAAGCCTCATACACCGTTACCGTGAAGCCTCATACACCGTTACCGTGAAGCCTCATACACCGTTACCGTGAAGCCTCATACACCGTTACCGTGAAGCCTCATACACCGTTACCGCGAAGCCTCATACACAGTTACCGTGAAGCCTCATACACCGTTACCGTGAAGCCTCATACACCGTTACCGTGAAGCCTCATACACAGTTACCGTGAAGCCTCATACACAGTTACCGTGAAGCCTCATACACCGTTACCGTGAAGCCTCATACACAGTTACCGTGAAGCCTCATACACAGTTACCGTGAAGCCTCATACACCGTTACCGTGAAGCCTCATACACAGTTACCGTGAAGCCTCATACACCGTTACCGTGAAGCCTCATACACCGTTACCGTGAAGCCTCATACACAGTTACCGTGAAGCCTCATACACCGTTACCGTGAAGCCTCATACACCGTTACCGTGAAGCCTCATACACAGTTACCGTGAAGCCTCATACACCGTTACCGTGAAGTCCCATACACAGTTACCGTGAAGCCTCATACACCGTTACCGTGAAGCCTCATACACCGTTACCGTGAAGCCTCATACACCGTTACCGTGAAGCCTCATACACCGTTACCGTGAAGCCTCATACACAGTTACCGTGAAGCCTCATACACCGTTACCGTGAAGCCCCATACACCGTTACCGTGAAGCCTCATACACCGTTACCGTGAAGCCTCATACACAGTTACCGTGAAGCCTCATACACCGTTACCGTGAAGCCTCATACACCGTTACCGTGAAGCCTCATACACAGTTACCGTGAAGCCTCATACACCGTTACCGTGAAGCCTCATACACAGTTACCGTGAAGCCTCATACACAGTCACCGTGAAGCCTCATACACCGTTACCGTGAAGCCTCATACACCGTTACCGTGAAGCCTCATACACAGTTACCGTGAAGCCTCATACACCGTTACCGTGAAGCCTCATACACCGTTACCGTGAAGCCTCATACACCGTTACCGTGAAGCCTCATACACCGCTACCGTGAAGCCTCATACACCGTTACCGTGAAGCCCCATACGCCGTTACCGTAAAGCCTCCTACACAGTTACCGTGAATCCTACTCCCACACCATTACCGTGAAGACTACTCCCACACCGTTACCGTGAAGCCTCATACACCGTTACCGTGAAGCCTCATACACCGTTACTGTGAAGCCTCACACACCGTTACTGTGAAGCCTCATACACCGTTACCGTGAAGCCTCATACACCGTTACCGTGAAGCCTCATACACCGTTACCGTGAAGCCTCATACACCGTTACCGTGAAGCCTCATACACCGTTACCGTGAAGCCTCATACACCGTTACCGTGAAGCCTCATACACCGTTACCGTGAAGCCTCATACACCGTTACAGTGAAGCATCATACACCGTTACCGTGAAGCCTCATACACCGTTACCGTGAAGCCTCATACACCGTTACCGTGAAGCCTCATACACCGTTACCGTGAAGCCTCATACAACGTTACCGTGAAGCCTCATACACCGTTACCGTGAAGCCTCATACACCGTTTCCGTGAAGCCTCATACACTGTTACCGTGAAGCCCCATACACCGTTACCGTGAAGCCTCATACACCGTTACCGTGAAGCCTCATACACCGTTACCGTGAAGCCTCATACACCGTTACCGTGAAGCCTCATACACCGTTACCGTGAAGCCTCATACACCGTTACCGTGAAGCCTCATACACCGTTACCGTGAAGCCTCATACACCGTTACCGTGAAGCCTCATACACCGTTACCGTGAAGCCTCATACACCGTTACAGTGAAGCATCATACACCGTTACCGTGAAGCCTCATACACCGTTACCGTGAAGCCTCATACACCGTTGCCCTCATACACCGTGTGAAGCCTCATACACCGTTACCGTGAAGCCTCAGACACCGCGACCGAGAAGCCTCATACAACGTTACCGTGAAGCCTCATACACCGTTACCGTGAAGCCTCATACACCGTTACCGTGAAGCCTCATACACTGTTACCGTGAAGCCCCATACACCGTTACCGTGAAGCCTCATACACCGTTACCGTGAAGCCTCATACACCGTTACCGTGAAGCCTCATACACCGTTACCGTGAAGCCTCATACACCGTTACCGTGAAGCCTCATACACCGTTACCGTGAAACCTCATACACTGTTACAGTGAAGCCTCATACACCGTTACCGTGAAGCCTCATGCACCGTTACCGTGAAGCCTCATACACAGTTACCGTGAAGCCTCATACACCGTTACCGTGAAGCCTCATACACCGTTACCGTGAAGCCTCATACACCGTTACCGTGAAGCCTCATACACAGTTACCGTGAAGCCTCATACACCGTTACCGTGAAGCCTCATACACCGTTACCGCGAAGCCTCATACACAGTTACCGTGAAGCCTCATACACCGTTACCGTGAAGCCTCATACACCGTTACCGTGAAGCCTCATACACAGTTACCGTGAAGCCTCATACACAGTTACCGTGAAGCCTCATACACCGTTACCGTGAAGCCTCATACACAGTTACCGTGAAGCCTCATACACAGTTACCGTGAAGCCTCATACACCGTTACCGTGAAGCCTCATACACAGTTACCGTGAAGCCTCATACACCGTTACCGTGAAGCCTCATACACCGTTACCGTGAAGCCTCATACACAGTTACCGTGAAGCCTCATACACCGTTACCGTGAAGCCTCATACACCGTTACCGTGAAGCCTCATACACAGTTACCGTGAAGCCTCATACACCGTTACCGTGAAGTCCCATACACAGTTACCGTGAAGCCTCATACACCGTTACCGTGAAGCCTCATACACCGTTACCGTGAAGCCTCATACACCGTTACCGTGAAGCCTCATGCACCGTTACCGTGAAGCCTCATACACAGTTACCGTGAAGCCTCATACACCGTTACCGTGAAGCCCCATACACCGTTACCGTGAAGCCTCATACACCGTTACCGTGAAGCCTCATACACAGTTACCGTGAAGCCTCATACACCGTTACCGTGAAGCCTCATACACCGTTACCGTGAAGCCTCATACACAGTTACCGTGAAGCCTCATACACCGTTACCGTGAAGCCTCATACACAGTTACCGTGAAGCCTCATACACCGTTACCGTGACGCCTCATACACCGTTACCGTGAAGCCTCATACACAGTTACCGTGAAGCCTCATACACCGTTACCGTGAAGCCTCATACACCGTTACCCTGAAGCCTCATACACAGTTACCGTGAAGCCTCATACACCGTTACCGTGAAGCCCCATACACAGTTACCGTGAAGCCTCATACACCGTTACCGTGAAGCCTCATACACCGTTACCGTGAAGCCTCATACACCGTTACCGTGAAGCCTCATACACCGTTACCGTGAAGCCTCATACACAGTTACCGTGAAGCCTCATACACCGTTACCGTGAAGCCCCATACACCGTTACCGTGAAGCCTCATACACCGTTACCGTGAAGCCTCATACACAGTTACCGTGAAGCCTCATACACCGTTACCGTGAAGCCTCATACACCGTTACCGTGAAGCCTCATACACAGTTACCGTGAAGCCTCATACACCGTTACCGTGAAGCCTCATACACCGTTACCATGAAGCCTCATACACAGTTACCGTGAAGCCTCATACACCGTTACCGTGAAGCCTCATACACCGTTACCGTGAAGCCTCATACAAAGTTACCGTGAAGCCTCATACACCGTTACCGTGAAGCCCCATACACCGTTACCGTGAAGCCTCATACACCGTTACAGTGAAGCCTCATACACCGTTACCGTGAAGCCTCATACACCGTTACCGTGAAGCCTCATACACCGTTACCGTGAAGCCTCATACACCGTTACCGTGAAGCCAGTATTAGGCTGCCAACTTCAAGTGTTATTATTTAATGATAATCTAAACAGTGAAAAAAAATCTGTATCACTTAAAATGCAAAATAATTTCTGTTTACATTTTCACCAGCACAAACTTAACTTAAACTGTTGAATATTTTCTGACTATGTGTCAGGGCAGTTTTACATGGTATTAAAATGTTGTTATTGTATATTTTCGTATTCATTTTTATTTTGACGACATTTTTTCAATGTGTGTTCTTTGATTTTCTAGTGTTTCCGTATTTGTTATTCGTTTTTTTCCGTATTTGTTATTCGTTTGTTTCCGTATTTGTTATTCGTTAATCTTGTTCCCGTTGCTTTTCCTCGTGTATTTTCTAGTTTAAAAGATAATGGAGCCTGGTCACAGGCCGGGCCGTTGGGGAGTTGACCCCCGAAATCCTCTCTGGGTATCTCCAGGTATGAGGCAACAGTGGAAAATAGTTACATTAGCAATGCGTATAGCTAAGAATGCTAACGTAGAGTGTAACGAACACTTGTCGGAGTTCAGTAATATTCCACACGTGGATACAAACTCAGAAGAGGATCCCAGAAGGGGATCGAAATATATAGACCAATTAAACTTAGATGGTTCACGTTATTTGGTTGTACAAATGTCAACTGGCCGGTTTTTAACACAAGTTGTGCAAGGCTTTTACCTGTGACAGCCCTGATAAAATCAGCTGTCTCAATGTGGGTTATTGAGCACAGCGTACTGGGTATAAACTGGTGAATGGAATCTCCCGTTCACTCTTGTGTTTATTCGCTGACATCGCTCGCAATGACTTGCCTCGGGTTTATAGCGCGCTGTGTTTATGTTAGGGTATAGCTCCGTAACTTACAATGATCTTGTAGACACTTATGGGTTTTCTTCAGCTTAGCTGTCGTTTCAAAGGAGTTTAAGAGGTTTATTTACTAATATTTTCATTATTACTCCAGGTGTTGTGAATTAATTACACACATACGCCTGGTCAAGCACGTCAAGAAATTAGAGAAAGTGCAGAGGTTTCCAACAAGACTAGTCCAGGATCTAAGGGGAGAGAGTAAGGAAAAGTAACCTGATGACACTGGAGGACAGTAGGGATAGGGAAAACACGATAACGACATTTAAAATACTGAGAGGAATTGAAGACAGGGTGGATCGGGACAGGATGATTCAGAGATGGGATACAGCAACAAGGGGTCACAACCGGAAGTGGAAAACTCAAATGAGTCACAAAGATGTTAGGAAGTATTTCTTCAGTCACAGAGGTGACAGGAAGTGGAACGATCTGGAGGGTGATGTAGTGGAGGCAAGATGCATACATAGCTTCAAGAAGAGATACGACAAAGCTAAAGGAGCCTCAGAAAGTGGACCTTGTAGTGACTAGCAAATAAACGGGACCAGCAGCTGTGAACTGAACCCTGCAATCACAAATAGGTGAGTACACACACACACACACACACACACACACACACACACACACACACACACACACACACACACACACACACACACACACACTCACGCACACACACATACACACACACACACGCACACACATACACACACACACACACACACACACACACACATACACACACACACTCACGCACACACACACACACACACACACACACATACACACACACACACACACAGCACACACATACATACACACACACACACACACACACACACACACACATACACACACACACACACACACACACACACACACACACACGCACACACACACACACACACACACACACACACACACACACACACACACACACACACACACACACACACACACACACACACACACACACACACACACACACACACACACACTCACACACACACACACACACACACACACACACACACACACGCACACACACACACACACACACACACACACACACACACACACACACACACACACACACACACACACACACACACACACACACACACACACACACACACACACACACACACACACACACACACACATACGCCCGCGCGTGATTACGCAGTCAGTATTTGCATATTGCATTATTTTCTGTTTCAATGTACATTAAATCTAATCCACAGTATGACCCATTTGTTACAAACTCTCAAACCCTTTATAACCTGTTGTAAACAGATCCTAAATCTACATAAAACAGAGCATAACATCAAATTTCTTTTCAAATGCTAGATACAAGAGTTTGCCTCAGCATCTATACGAAACTCCTCAAATTCCCTCTGGAGATCGTGACGTCCATTACTCCAGCCAGCATCACCATTTGCAGCTTTCAATTTCCAAACGTTGAAACATTTTCTGGATCTCTTTCCAATTTCCCTACCATTGGCTGCCTTTTTTTTTCCTCCTGCATAAAACTTTTGTCTCCTCCTTAAGAAGGTTCGGTGGATGCAAATATTTGTATCCAATCTCAGCAGCTGTTGCCGGAGATGGTTGTCGTTTGCCAGATCACATGCATTTCAGATTTGCGTTCTGGAACTGTGTCAGTAGATGGTAGAGCGTCCCACTTGTGACATCTGGATTTGATTTCCAGGAGGGATGAGGGGTAAATGAATACTTCTGAGTTGATCAACTGTTGTGGGTGGCATCTTGGAGAAGGTGATGTAATATACCTTGGATTTTTTATATATAATTACCGGGAAGCACTAAATTCGAAGGGGTCATACAGCACCTGGGGAATGAGAAGTAATCGGAACTCATCCTTAGAATAATATAGCCCTAATTGCTTGGTTCATTAAGCGCAAGGAGTAGCTGAGGCTCGATCCTCCGTTCTCTACCAGAGACCACCTTACAGATGGCGTGAACATCTGCCATCTTATACCCTGTTTATTTCCACTTAGAGTTGTGGGATTAGATCACAAGAACTTCATAGGAGCTGTGATATCTCAAGGCGGATGCTATCTCTCGCTTCCGTCGACCCAGAAATGAACACGAGAGCGAGGACACTTGCGATATGTGAGATGATAGTGTTCATGGCTATCTTGACGTAGGTTACTGAAGCCATGAGAACGATTTACGTCACAATTCCATGGATTGCATAAGTCACAACTAATCCACCAGCTGGAAATGGAAATGAAAGTACGTATTAGAGAATTAGTGATGGAAGTTTGACATTAGTAAACATTAAAAATAATGAAGAAGGGAGGCAGTTATTGGGAAAGTCAATGGGGAACCACGAAGGAGGCTGAGAAAAAGTAAAGGTTTAGATTAAAGAAGGAAGGAGAGGAAAGAATGAAGGATGAAAGGAGCGAATGAAAGAATGAAAGAAAGGGAAGGAATGATGACAGTCTTGTTCATAATAGTACAACTGTTTTCTTAAAGCTGGTAAAAATGTGCGTTACTAAGAAACAAATGTATTACCACTGATGACCTTCCTCTTATCCTCTTGCCCTGATCCTCATTCTTCTTTGTCCATGACTCACCCTTTCTTCCCTCTCCTCTCCATGACCCACCCTTTCTTCCCTCTCCTCTCCATGACCCACCCTTTCTTCCCTCTCCTCTCCATGACCCACCCTTTCTTCCCTCTCCTCTCCATGACCCACCCTTTCTTCCCTCTCCTCTCCATGACCCACCCTTTCTTCCCTCTCCTCTCCATGACCCACCCTTTCTTCCCTCTCCTCTCCATGACCCACAATTTCTTCCCTCTCCTCTCCATGACTCACCCTTTCTTCCCTCTCCTCTCCATGACTCACCCTTTCTTCCCTCTTCTCTCCATGACTCACCCTTTCTTCCCTCTCCTCTCCATGACCCACCCTTTCTTCCCTCTCCTCTCCATGACTCACCCTTTCTTCCCTCTCCTCTCCATGACCCACCCTTTCTTCCCTCTCCTCTCCATGACCCACAATTTCTTCCCTCTCCTCTCCATGACCCACAATTCCTTCCCTCTCCTCTCCATAACCCACAATTCCTTCCCTCTCCTCTCCATGACCCACAATTTCTTCCCTCTCCTCTCCATGACCCACAATTTCTTCTCTCTCCTCTCCAAGACCCACAATTTCTTCCCTCTCCTCTCCATGACCCACAATTTCTTCCCTCTCCTCTCCAAGATCCAAAATTTCTTCCCTCTCCTCTCCTACCCTTTCAGCCACACACAAAGCCAAAGTTGACTTCCTCCAGCACAAACAAGAGTCATTGTCAGGACAACAGCTTCAAAATTCTCAGATCGTCCGTAGTTGTTTAGTCACGAATGTGACACTAAGAAGACATATATTATATTGTACTTTACGCAGTAATAAATTCGTGTGGGTCAATAACCGCAAGGACTAATTGAGGCTCGATCCTTGGCCCATTACTGTGACCTGATCTCGCGTCTGCCGGTTGTTCGTGACTCTAACTCGTACAGGATTTCGTCCTTAATCGTAGGCGAGAATCAGCACATCCAGCGCATTTGCACTAATATAAACAGTGTGTGTGTTTTATAAGTTTAATTTACTAATAAAAATGTATCGACTTCAGTAGCTAATCCTTAAATATAATTGTCTATTGCAAAACTCTGTTCAGGTGTCAAGTTCGAGGCTGTAAATCACATTAATACGTAATGTAAGTCTTCGTATTTTCTTTTCTGGGGACTTTCATTCTTTTTGGGTCACCCTGCCTCGGTGGGAGACGGCCGACTTGTCGACAAAAAAAAAAAAGTCTTAAAATAAACTCACAGGTATTTTTTCACAAATATATATACTTCCCAGTGCATATATTTGTCTAATTGTTCGTTTAACACAGAAATACTTATAACAAAACATTATAATTATCACCTTGTGTATATTAGAGCGTGATATTGTGGCTATAACCTAACAGAATGTCGAATACACACAGATAGTCTCGAGGCCTGGTCATGGTCCGGGCCACGGGGGCGATGACCCCAGGGACACCCTTCGGGTATAACACATAGACAGTGCAAGCTTATATTAAAAAAAAACATACCGTGGGTGGGATTAGATCAGAGAGTCTTAAAACTCTGGAGTTTTAAAACTCTCTGTTCACGGGTTCTAACCCCACCCGTGGTTTGGTTTGCAATCGTGTCATTACGTTTCCGTGAGTCAATCGTTCATGTCAGTAGTAATTTTTTTGCGAAGGGTCTTACCTGCAAGAGGAAAGAGAGTGCAGGTCTTCAAGACTGGAAGGTCTTCCCTCCTCAAGGTCTTCCCTCCTCAAGGTCTTCCCTCCTTAAACAAAATTCAATACGTGGATGAAGGCTGAATGAGGTCAAAGTAATTTTATTACCATTAATATTTTTATCATTAGTTTTATTAAATTATTATTATTGTTATTATTATTATTATTATTATTATTATTATTATTATTATTATTATTATTATTATTATTGTTGTTGTTGTTGTTGTTGCTGTAATTGGTGTTATCATTATAATCAACATTATTATTATTATTATTATTATTATTATTATTATTATTATTATTATTATTATTATTATTATTATTATTATTATTATTATTATTATTGTTATTGTTGTTGTTGTTGTTGCTGTAATTGGTGTTATCTTTATAATCAACATTATTATTATTATTATTATTATTATTATTATTATTATTATTATTATCATTATTACAATTTGTCGTAATGGTTATTACTACAATTTTGTTATCATAACTATTATTTTTACAAATGCAGTTATCATTATCGTAATTTTTATATTATTATTATTATAAGAATTATTATTATAAAAAAATATTATTATTGGTTAAATATATACAAATTGCCCAAGAAAAGTATATGTTAAGTGATGAACTACTGGCAGTACGAGCAGCACTTGAACGTATCTGACTGGCCCTGAGTTCGACTGACTCCCCTCGTATACATTTACACTGCGAGCTCTTGCCTTTTCAGTGTGATTAAATGTAAGTCCTTTTCACCCTGTGATGAATGATTTTTTCTTCCACACTGGCTTCGTTTAAATAAAAAAAAAAGCGACCTTTTCACCTTGTGATGAATGATTCCTCTCCACATTGGTTTCTGGTATCACATAGAGCTCTCGTGGGTGCGGTTCGAAGGGTAAACCAGTTTTAAGTCTAGTTTGTGTACTCGGTTTAATGTTTTTCCAACTGTACCAGCCGTATAGTATATATGTTTTAATTCTCAAGAAGATTACGCTGGGAAATACACACTTTCAGATGTCTGGAGAGTATTACACAGCTAAAACGTATTGAGATGTATATAGAAATGTGTTTATTGTGAGTAGTCGTCATTTTTAGATATCAGAGGATCATCGGATACTGCTGTCAGTAACTTAAACTGAAAGACATCGTATATGTGCTTAACGATCTCTAAGAAATATATCTTGTTAGAAAAGAGAGACAGACATCTTCTATATTCGTTTGCACAAACACATACACACACACACACACACACACACACACACACACACACACACACAAACACACACACACACACATATATATATATATATATATATATATATATATATATATATATATATATATATATATATATATATATATATATATATATATGCAAAACAACCACTCTGAAAGAATAGAGAAATTCCAAGCGCTTTCGTGACTACTCACATTATCAAGGAACTATATATATATATATATATATATATATATATATATATATATATATATATATATATATATATATATATATATATATATATATATATATACATATATATATATATATATATATATATATATATATATATATATATATATATATATATATATATATATATATATATATGTACTCAGTATTCTAACCACCGTACCATACTGGACCAATAAGGTGGGTAGAGCACTGCGTACCTTGACCCAAGGTTCGGAGGTTCGAGTCTCCTTCGACCAGAGATTAGTGTTTGTGAATATTTCGCCTGTTCTGCGAATTCATATGTGTGTGTGTGTGTGTGTGTGTGTGTGTGAGAATACAGAATGCATATGTTAAGGTAATAATCTTCTCTCTCTCTCTCTCTCTCTCTCTCTCTCTCTCTCTCTCTCTCTCTCTCTCTCTCTCTCTCTCTCTCTCTCTCTCTCTCTCTCTCTCTCTCTCTCTCTCTCTCATACTGAAGGGGAAAACTATACATAACCAACGTGCTATACAAATTATCTTCATAAATACTGCCGTCAACAGACTGGACTGCATGAATATACATAAACACAAAAACAGAGGTAAAACACACATTGTTCACACAAACACACATACATACATACACACACACACACACACACACACACACACACACACACATTGTTTACACAGGGAGATTAAACTAATATCACGACGGGTGTTTTTTCGGGGAATATAACTGGGAAAATAATAGATTCGAATTTCCAGTAGGGTCAAAATGGCATAAAAATGTCACGAAAACATATTTAAAAAAAAACAGTAAACTGAAAACCTGCCGAAAATATACAAAAAAAAAAAAACTGAAATTTAAATATGAATCTTTGTTTAGGTCGACGCTGCTCCAACTATAATGAAAAAACTCACATATATTCAAACATCTGAAGTGAAATAAGTGACTAGATGAAGAACAAAATTAATCTCTGGTAGATCTTTATCAATGGCTTTATAAAGTTGTATGGAGCTTTACAAAGTTCTAACACAGCAAAACAATGTCGTAACAAAAGTTTGATTTATAACAAAAATATTTCCAGGCGTTCAAATACACTCAAAAAAAAATATGTATATATATATATATATATATATATATATATATATATATATATATATATATATATATATATATATATATATATATATATATATATATATATATATATATGTCGTGCCGAATATGTAAAACTGGTCAATTAGCAAGAACTCATTTAAAATTAAGTCCTTTCTAAAATTTTTTTCATTAATGTTTATGTAAAAAGTTTTAAATTTGCTCCAAAAGAATCTTAGAAAACTTACCTAACCTTATTATGACAAGAACAATTTATTTTAGCCTAACCCAACTAAATATATTTTAGATTTGTTTATAATAATTTAATACTAAACAAACATAGTGAAACATATTTTTTTCATTACGTTCAGGATGATTTTGGAGAAATTATTGCATACACAAATTTTCGCTTGTCCTATATGGCAAGATGAGCGTTGCTATTTAAGCAAAGATCGCAAGTTCTGCCTATTCGGCACGACATATATATATATATATATATATATATATATATATATATATATATATATATATATATATATATATATATATAAAGGTACCTCAGGGAAAACTCAAGATTCTCCCTGGAGATGTTTAAATATTTTATTCTCCTATCACCCCCCTATTATTTATATGTTATATGTATTTTATTAATAGACAAAATATATTGATAGAAACACAAACATGAATACATTGGTACAATATATCAAAGGTTATGAATCTCGTCCAGCTCCTCCGAAGCTGGATGCGAGTCCAGTATGCAGCAAGCATTTCCCCTCTGGATGGCCACGCTGAGGCGCTGGAACATGAAAGTGGCTTCACTTGGGTCCCTGTCGCCCGACACTGTGATGGATATAGGTGTCCGCCAGTGTGGACACACAGGTATAGTCCCATGCTAAGAGCTTGCCATTCTTCCAAGGATAGATGGTGATCCCATCGGGGCGGTTTGCTGGGTTGTGGGTATTGTTGGCTGCTAGTGATCGGGGCTCCCTCTCGGCTGGGCATTAAGCTGTAGCAAGGGTTCTCTTTATAATGTCGTTGACCTCATTGTGTCTTGCATGCCAGCCCTTGGTTTTGGAACAGTTAACACCCTGTAGACCATATTAGTCGGCTTGCGCTTCGCCGCAGATACTCGTATATTCCGTGTGAATTGGGGCAGCAAGGCGCAGAGCCACAGCAATACGGAGGGTCTTAGGGTCGAGACGAGTTTCCTTTGCCGATACGGGAACCGTTTGGATTAAGTCCCTGGACATATGTGTGTAACTCTGTTATAGGTGGAAATCATTATAAAATCGTCTGATTACCTGATTGCATGTATGAAAAAATACTGCAGAGAAAAATAAGATTCGTTTTTGCCCTGATTTTCAAGAGTGTTCCCTCCTGAGACAGCGAGTCTTGGAGCCAGTAGCGGCTTGACGCTGACAATGCCAGCAGAGGGGAAAATGCCCTCAAGGTAATTGGGAAAAATATGTAATCAACTTCATAACATAGCTTGTGCAAGTTTGCTAAAAAAATATCTTGTAAAGAAAACTCCGTCAGAGGTAAATAGCAGCAATGATAAGCCTGAAGTGTGATAATAGATTTAAAACGATTGCAAAAACAAATGTAATTAAAGCAGATGTATTAATGAAATGTGTGAGAAATATAATCACGGTCGAAATATTCATTAATGAAAGCTCACAAAAGCTCCCTAAGATGCATAAATAATTGAAGCTGGGACTGTAGCATATGAGGATGCAATAATTTGACTAATATGTATGAAATGACATGGAGATCGTGTCATACGAAACAAAGATTACCAGAAACTGAAGAGGTTGGAGAGACATAACTGACTTGTTTGGGAATTATGTTCATCGATCTAAGAATCTGGGAGAATCATACTGGACTGTAATATTAAAGGTGTAAGAGATACTTAAAACTGGCGAAGAGTTTTGCAATGCATTTCAGAAGCAACAATAAAGATTTGGTTCAGTTATAAATATTGGAAAGCCAAGAAAAAAACTATTACTTTCAATGCAAGGATAGATAATGAGTGACGAACTAGGGGTGACATGATTAAGACATACAAGATACTCAGAGAACTCGACAGACTAGACTGAAAATGACGTGGCCGAAGTCACAGACGGAAGTTAAGCAGAGGAAGTTGACGGAAGTTGAGGCAGACCAGAAACTACTCATTCTCAGGATCATTAAAAGTGGAACAACCTACACAAGTGAGCAGTGGAAGTTATCCAAACATAGAAAACTGTGTTTGGACGTGACACCACGAGACCTGGATTAGACTGTTGCCAGTAAGGACCGGAAACGGAGACTCGACCAATTCAACCACAACTAGGTGATTGCAAATAAATGAACGTGGAAGAAACCACAATAAAACGAGTGATTGCAAATATGTTCAAAATACCACAGTGAAAATAGGAAATGAAACCTGAGCGCTTTCATGTGCCTACACACACATCTTCAGAGGAATGACGATATGTATATAAGGTCTTGAAAGAGCTCAGGTTTAATTTCCTATTTTCACTGTGACAGTTTTATATACCTGAACAGAGTTTCTTAACCGCATACTCAGAGATGTTGACAAGGCTAATAATAAAATACTCTTTAAATTTTGAGACCAGGACCGGGGGAAGGGACACAAAATGGAAACTTAACACGAAAATATACGAAGATAAACAGGTTCTGACAAGTGATACACTCTGCTTGAGTCAGTGTGAGGAGTAGCGAGGGGAAGGCACTACTGAAGGTAGTGTGAGGAGAGTGAGAGGAAGGCACTACTGAAGGTAGTGTGAGGAGAGTGAGGGGAAGGCACTACTGAAGGTAGTGTGAGGAGAGTGAGGGAAGGCACTACTGAAGGTAGTGTGAGGAGAGTGAGGGGAAGGCACTACTGAAGGTAGTGTGAGAAGAGTGAGGGGAAGGCACTACTGAAGGTAGTGTGAGGAGAGTGAGGGGAAGGCACTACTGAAGGCAGTGTGAGGAGAAGTGAGGGAACGCACTAGTGAAGGCAGTGTGTGGAGAATGCGGGGAAGGCACTACTGAAGGCAGTGTGAGGAGAGTGAGGGGAACGTACTAGTGAAGGTAGTGTGAGGAGAAGTGAGGGGAACGCACTAGTGAAGGCAGTGTGTGGAGAGTGAGGGGAACGCACTAGTGAAGGCAGTGGGAGGAGAGTGAGTGAGTGAGTGAGGGGGGACGCACTAATGAAGGCAGTGTGAGGAGAGTGAGGGGAACGCGCTAGTGAAGGCAGTGTGAGGGGAGTGGATGAGGGGGGAACGCACTAATGACGACAGTGTGAGGAAATTAAGTGAGGGGAGAACGCACTAGGAAAGAGAAGTATCGGGGTACAGACTCTACACATGAATTGAAATGTTAATACAATTAAACTCATGGCGCTGGGGGACGTATCACGCTGCTCCATTAATGACACAGAGTTGGACTCCATTACCTCATGCTCCATCATAACACACACACACACACACACACACACACACACACACACACACACACACACACACACACACACACACACACACACACACACACACACACACACTAAAAGTATATTTTGAGGGTCTATGTACGACATGCCAAATCAGTCGCTAAGTTCTCGGCATTAATCTCAAAAAAAAAAACATACCACGGGCCGGTTAGAACCCGCGATCAGAGTCATAAAACTCCAAACCGACGCGTTAGCCCGCACTTAACGACACATGTAAAGAAACTGGAGAAAGTTCTGATATTTCCAACGTAACTTCTCATGGAGCTGACAAGTCTGACTACCAAGCAGAGGTTAAAAAAAGTCAGAATCTAACAATCTTAAAGAAATGCTAATAGAAACCATGACATGAATGTAGAAGAGATACTTTGAGTACTTGATAGAGCAGACATTGAGAGACTGATAGACAGGAACCTGGTACAATGGGCATCAAAATTTAAAAAGCCAAATAAATCCCTGGGATATTAGAAAGAACTTCCTGAGTTTGAGACAGAGGTGATGAAAGTAAACACACAGATTTAAGGATAGGTATGACAAAGCCCGTAACGCAATAAATTAAAGAACAGTATGATGTAAGGGGGCCCAGGAGCTGAGACACGACAGTTGTAACCACTTCTGGATGAGAACTCTGAATTTACATAGCTGGCATTATTATTTCTAAATAAAATTTAAATGCAACGTATTATATATTCGTTTAGAAAAATACGCTAATTTCTTCTAAATTCGCTAGCAAAATTCCACAACGAAAAATACGGAAATAAGGAATTGATTTACGGCTCAGGTGCTGGAAGTTAGGCTTCAAACCACCATGAGAAACATGAGAAAGATCAAAACCAGACTAATGACATCCTTACATCTCTTCTGCTGTCTCTTCTGTACTCGACTGATGAAGCCTACTATGTAGGCGAAACGTTTCGGAATAAAACGTGTGTCCCTTCATCTTCACTTGTGTTCCAGTCTTCAGCTCTTGTTTACCTGCCTTGTTTACCTGCCTTGTTTACCTGCCTTGTGTCTGGCAAACTTACTAATGTTCAATGTTTTATTGACATTCCTGTGAGTTTGTTTTTTTGCGTGTTTGTGAATTGGTTTACCTATAGCAGGAATGGTGGTAAATGGTAGTGAAAAAGGTGAAGTGTATGGAGGAGAGATGATATAAAATCGTGTTGAAAGAGTGTTTAATAAAAATAAATATGTGTGCGTGTGTGTGTGTGTGTGTGTGTGTGTGTGTGTGTGTGTGTGTGTGTGTGTGTGTGTGTGTACTCACCTATGTGTGGTTTCAGTCGAGTCATAGTGTCATGTGGGTTTCCCATCCACGTTTTTCGAAACCCACATGACAATAGCTCCTGGCCCCACCTCTTCACTGGTCGATACTAATTCACTCTCTCCCTGCAACTTGAGCTTTACCATACCTCTTCTTGAAGCTATGTATGGAACTTGCTTCCACTAGTGTGTGTGTGTGTGTGTGTGTGTGTGTGTGTGTGTGTCTGTGTCTACTTGACTGAATGGCTAACTGTCTAGTCGAATGGCTGGCTACCTGGCTGGCTTGTAAGCTGGCTGGCTGGCTGCCTGCCTGGATGGCTATGTTTGAAACTTAAATACCTTGTTTGATAATCGTCTTCCTCAGAGGAGCAACTCAGCGTGATGAGCCGGTGGTTACTGGATGGTGGGGAGTAGAGGAGGAGGACGAAGAAGAAGAAGAAGAGAAGGAAGAGGAGGAGATGGAGTAAGAGGAGAAGGAGAGAAGAGGATATAGTGGAAGAGAAATGAAATAACATTTTGGAGAACAGCGAGAGAAAAGAGCCGGAGATTGAATGGGAACAGCCAAATAGGTAAAGATTTAGTTCTACCTTATATAACCGTCAAATTAACCTTGCCATCGTTAAAATTTTTTACATTTGTTTCAACTGCAATCATGCATGACACCATGCAACACTACTCTTATTGCCTACAGTAATAAACTTTATTCAAACACACGTTTATTTAAACTTCTTCCAGTTTCTCCAACGTAAACTTTTTTACCCTGACATTGCTTGTCAGGGAGAGAATATTCCCTTTTGTCAACTTTGTCCTTGGGTCTAGGTGACAAAGAGGTGTGTATATAAAACTTCACTGTGTGGCCTAATCTCACACGTGTATGGCGGGTGGAGGTGGGTGCCTGGAGGTGGGTAGTGGGTGTGTGTGTACTCACCTAATTGTGGTTACAAAGGTCGAGACTCAGTTCCTGGCCCCTGTGTGTGTGTGTGTGTGTGTATGATGCTTACAGTGGTAATCTGGTATAAGTTACGACACTTTATCACACACACGTGGCAAGCGCTAAAACCGCAGGGGATACTATCTCCAGTTTCTTGAATCAAGAGCCCCTTGATTCAAGTCATCCCACACAAGGCGAATCCTCGCTGCATAAAAGGCAAAGTAGTGGTAATGAGAGAGAGAGAGAGAGAGAGAGAGAGAGAGAGAGAGAGAGAGAGAGAGAGAGAGAGAGAGAGAGGTTTGTCTCAATGGAAGCTGACCTGGAAGACATGTGGTACAAAGGTTGGTGCTGCCTCTTTGAGCACCTGTCACTGATACAGTCACAAGGCACAAGCATCTTAAGACATGAGTTCCACCTTTATTGTCTCTTGAGAACTATTATCCATCTCAGTGAAAGACATCTCACGCTCTTGCTTCCTCTGCTCTCTCTCTCTCTCTCTCTCTCTCTCTCTCTCTCTCTCTCTCTCTCTCTCTCTCTCTCTCTCTCTCTCTCTCTCTCTCTCTCTCCTACCACCCCATTTACTCATGCTAACAGAATGCAAATTACATTACGTACGGTATTAGAACACGATATCAGGGAAACCGTGACACAAACCTTAGAAAATTCTTTCTCTCAATGATTTTAGAACTAAAAAGCAACTGTATGCTGTTCTTGGGGCGTCCTATAAGACAGGAAAATTTATCAGAGTTTACCCTTCAGTCAAGAACCGCTTGTAACAAGTAGCAGACGTGTTTTCATAGGATGGGGGACTAGTCGAATTACGTCGCGCTTGATGACGGTGGTGTTGATGACGGTGGTGTTGATGACGGGGGCGTGTGGATGGTGGTTGAGCAGGGTGATTATGGTGGTAGCGACTGTGGTGGTGGTTATGGTGGTAGCAACTGTGGTGGTGGTGATGGTGGTAGCGACTGTGGTGGTGGTTATGGTGGTAGCGACTGTGGTGGTGGTGATGGTGGTAGCAACTGTGGTGGTGGTTATGGTGGTAGCGACTGTGGTGGTAGTTATGATGGTAGCGACTGTGGTGGTGGTTATGGTGGTACCAACTGTGGTGGTGGTTATGGTGATAGCGACTGTGGTGGTGGTGATGGTGATAGCGACTGTGGTGGTGGTGATGGTGATAGCAATTGTGGTGGTGGTGATGGTGGTAGCGACTGTGGTGCTGGTTATGGTGGTAGCCGCAGTAGTGCTGGTTATGGTGGTAGCAACTGTGGTGGTGATGATGGTGGTAGCGACTGTGGTTGTGATGATATTTTTCCAATTATTATTTTTTATCTCATCTAAGATACTACAAGGTTATAACTACGACCATAATTTTCAAAGGGGTGAAGGGGTAAGCCAGGGGAAGGCCTCTGTCAGATGACCAAAAGCTCCGACAACGGGTCATCATCTAAGACCCGCGTCAGGAAACACTTGTCTTGTTTCCTGACAAACCTAACCTAACCTAAGATACTCTAGGAAGCCAAATTATCTAATATAGGGGTGGTATACCTTCTCGTGTGTATATCAGTGGCATTATATTCCGATAAATGTTAACAAAATACAATATAAAGTTTACGTGGGCGAAACGTCTTCCCAATAAAATTTGTAAACCTCGCTTTGTGACTCATTAATATACTCCCCCTAGTATATTTTTTTGAGTATGCTAATTAGTCTGCACTAACGCTCCTCATTGTCCATTCTGGCATGCTACGAGTATGTTACAGTTTATTCGGCGTATATCAGTTTGCGTGCGGCCAGCAGTAACAGCCTGGTTGATCAGACCCTGATCCACCATGAGGCCTGGTCTCAGACCGAGCTACGGGGCCTTTGACCTCCGAAACTCTCTCCAGGTAAACTCGAGGTTTCCATACAGGCATGTCCTCCCGACCAGTGAACCAGGTGCTAAAGTATAACGAGTAGGGTTCCCTTGTTATTCTAGCACCTTGTATCATCCGAGCCAATCACAAGGAGGTCCGCCAAAGTTGTGAGGCGATGTTGGACACTTGTGTATCAACATTGGCAGACTTGCCTCCAAGTCTGGTCGAAGACGGTTTTTTCCGTGTGTCTTGCTTGCAATTGCCTTTCTGTATATATTCTCTGTACATATTGTACGTATACTTGCATGCTTTTTGGTGAAAGATTTATATACGAGTATTTACTCACTGGTCTTTTTTGCTCGTTTCACATTTCTAGCCTGGTTATCGTGCTACAACCAGGTGTGCAGGCCACAAGACTACACCTGTGTTCGTAATATCTATCCTATAAAGTTTGTCTTTCTTGTTGCATCACTTCAGTCCTGATATAAATGGTTCAGAAAACTGACAACTTTTCGGTTATCTAGGCTAATTACAATTTCACATCATATTTATTCTAGTTCATTCCTAACAAAATCATTTTTAATTCGTCTCTCTATGGCTTTCCTGATTTTACGTATTACCAGTTTCTCTTCGAATCATTCTTTAATTCACTCTCTTTATCTCCCTGAATGCTGTGATATTCTCGTCATCAGTACGACTTAGAAAACACAACCATTTGTGAAAGATTTAAAGAAATGATTGATGTGACACTGTGTGAGAACCTACATCTCTCCTACTGGTGACCTCTTATCGCATTCATACGTCTTCAGTATGTGTAGAGATTGAAGTGAATCTCTTAGTAATTGCCCGTGTCACACAATAAGGGGTGAAATGTGAAATCAGTTGGTCCTTAGCACTTGCTTCTCCCCACTGTCAGGAGGAGGGTGTCATAATGTGGTTCTTAGAATATGCCCGTCTCTCCAAAACATGGAAAGCGGAATGGAATGAGTCCGGGTGTTTGTTTTACCCCCGACAATAAAGAGTTACGTGGAATGTAATTGCCGTACCCAGTACCCTAAATATCAGTAAAAATGTAATAACGGTAATCGATGAATAAGACACATGTCAAATCACCCCATGAAAATTATTTCTGTGTCCGACGCTATATTCGACTGAAAATTTCCACATGTACCCATATTGAATACCATAAATAATATGATACAGAAGTCGTATCAGCTGCGTGAGCTGCAAAACATCGTGGGAGAGGAACTAAGAATTCAGCAACATTACCAGACGGAGAGGTTGCCTGGGCTGCCAGCATCCTGTGCTGAAGACTCACATCATCAACCTTTCTTGATGCTTCCTCGGCTATTTTGAGCAGTTTTACGAAATCGCTTTAGGATATTGGCTATAAAAGAACGAAGTAAGTGGATGGGGAGCAGGCAAGAATAGAGGCAGGAATAATATAAGCTTGTTTGAGATGTAAGCAGATTTGTCGGTGAGGTTTAAAAATAATTTGATAGTTCTTAACGATCTGAATTCCAGTTTTTTTGCATATTCCTCGAATAATTTTAAAAATTCCCTAAGAAAAATGTGCTTTGATCAGTTAGAGAAAGCTTGAATTTATTTAATTGACAAACCTTTATAAACTAACAATTGTTGCCTAATTCGTATGAAGATTATTACATACATATTGCTTTTAGATATGAGGCCGCTTCTAAGCAGCTTCATTTCTAAAATCCTTTCAGTTGTTTGTGGCCAGAATCTTTGTCCCGGTCACAGAGTTTGTTTGTCCCGGTCACAGTGTTTGTCCCGGTCACAGAGTTTGTTTGTCCCGGTCACAGAGTTTGTTTGTCCCAGTCAGAGAGTTTGTTTGTTCCGGTCACAGAGTTTTTTGTCCCGGTCACAGTGTTTGTCCCGGTCACAGAATTTGTTTGTCCCAGTCACAGAGTTCCTAAAAGGGAAGAAAAGACAAGATGCAATACTTCTTAGCGATTACTTGCTTGTAATGACAGTTTAAGAACTATGGTGTTACGAACCTGTTTGTGTGTGTGTATATCAGTTACCATTAATGAAAGGGATACGAATATGTATGTGTGTGTGTTTGTGTGTACATGTATGCGTGTTTTAATGTCCTTTTATAACATTCACATTAAGCGATGCTACTTTTGTCTAAATCTTAAAATTCATTGTTACAAAAATCATTCCGAGCGTCAAGAAAATAGCAGATTTCATTATTCTGAGATAATGTTAACTAAATGTGTTCTTGCCTACGATAGGACGGGTTGGATGACGCTAAAATATGTTACGCAAATTTCATCCCATTTACATTTCCTTTGGAAGTTTATGGAAAGTGTCTCATAAGGCCTGGTTACAGACAGGACCGCGGGGGCGTTGACCCCCTGAATCCTCTCCAGATATACTCCAGGTAGCCAAACAATTATTTGGAGATTCGCAGAGTCCACCCACCTCTTCCCAACCCCTATACTTCAATCCCAAACCTCAATCCCCTCAATACACCAACTCCCTCACATCCCAACTCTACGGGGGAACGCCACCAGGTACAACCCATCAATATTTTTACATGACATGTATATATTTTCTTTCCTGTTGGCTTTGTCATGCAACATGCAACTCTACAAGAAAAAAAGATACGTAGTTGCCAAAGTTGTGGATCAACGTGCTGAGGAAGGCATTCTCTTGCAACATAGAGTTCGTTCTTTTCATAGTGTTTTTGGCTCCGGTTCTTTTCCCCCTCCTTTGAGGATCAAGTTACTTTTCAGGGGAGTGATGACGGTGTGGCATCATCCAGGTTTCCTCAGCCCACCATAACATGGCTCGGGCCACCATGGCCCTAAAAGCACAGGTGGTGGTAGGTTTAGTGACACTATTAACAAGGGAAATATTGACTGTAATATTATCCCTTCAGTGGGGCTTTAGCAGTGGGTGAAATGTCGTAAAACTAAGTCCCACCCTGGGAGCAAAGTCGTAAAATATTACTCCACTGTGGAAGACACGTCAGATAAAGCCTCACTGTGGGTGACACGCAAAATAAAGCCCCAGGGTGGTGATACATTGAAAAATAAAGCCCCAAAGTGGTGATACATTGTAAAATAAAACCACAATATGGGTAAAACTTCGGATATCTAAGTTTTTTCCTGCCATAAGTGTCGCTAAAATGCTGACATTCCTACCATACTCATCTATGAAGCAGCATCCTCAGCTGTGATATTTTCTCCCTCCAAGGTTTTTCTTCATAACTTGAGAACGCCTCATCCGATCGGTTTCAAATTTTGAATTCTTGTGCAGAGTAACTAGGGAAAGACTTGTGCAACAAATGACGTGCACAGTTACTGTGAAGTCGGTTTTATATAGAACATTCGAGGATTAGAGAAAGTCTTTTCCAATCGGCTTCTAATTTTCTCTGTCACTGCCTCTTAAGTGGCCACTGGGTGAGGCTCGATCCACCGTCTCTGTAATGGGACGAAGGATCCCACTATCCAATACGAGCACCTGTCCTCCTCGTCCCATATTTTGCTTAATAATTCGCTGAAGTTTTCAGCTGCATTATATAATTTATCGCCCTGAAACGATGCTACATATGCATTCCCAACTAGCAGTGCATGAAACATAAAGACCACAATTCACAATTCACAGCACAGACACAAACTGGAGATGGAACTGGATGGCATTTCGGTGCTCCTTGAACTTAATAATGATTCTAGATGGACCGTAACATCTAATTTTGTTCCAGTGTTACGGTTACTTTGGGATTGTTCCAGCCATCGTCTTGTGACTGTTATTTTTTTTTACTCGAGAAATTATTACTGTACACTACAAACACTTTACGTGCAAGTTGCTACTTCAACTTGTATGCTAATATTTGTGTTGTGTTCTGCTGGACGCAGTTTATCGTTGCGCTAGTAGTATCAGGAAGAGATTATTTGCATATCATATAACGGAAAGCAATACGTTTCGTAGTTATTACCCATAGTTACATTAACATAGCACGCTGAAGGTAATAGTTTTCCTGACGTCTGATACACAAACCTATTCTTCCACTGAGTAAATCGTTATTTAATGTATCAAAGAATGTGTGTGTTGTGTGTGTGTGTGTGTGTGTGTGTGTGTATATATATATATATATATATATATATATATACTATATATATATATATATATATATATAATATATATATATATATATATATATATATATATATATATATATATATATATATACTATATATATATATATATATATATATAATATATGTTACTTCATACAACTTTCACTCACACTAACAATGAAAAACTAGGGATACTTTTTGCCAGGGTTGAATATTTTCGTCTAGAAATAGACAGAAATTCTCTGTGTTGCACACATGCATAGCCCAGTAGGGAGATCAACACATTCCAGCATGGTTGCGTAGTTAATACTGCATCTGCGTACTTTGTGTCACCTTCCTATATTCATATATTCAACTTGACGGAAGTAACGAGAATTTATTGTAGTATTCTCTTTCAAGTCGACGCGGTGGGAGTCGAACTCGGAAACCATCAAATGTTATGCCTGTCGAGTAGTTGTTCCGGCAAGTAATTTGTTTGGTGAATATATATTGGAATTGCAATTACATTTACAAGTCTCAGGGAAACTTTCTCTGTGGATACTTGCTGGAGCCAGAGCAGAAGTTAACAACCTGTCGGCAAATATTACATTAACTACACGGAGGTTAGAAACTTGAAGTTAACAGAGGTTAACAGTACTGACCTTCTACCTGGGTAGATAACTAAGGTATATACATTCATTATATTTGCTGTTTTTTGGTATTAGTTTTATATATATATATACATTTTAGAGACTTTTAATTGGTTAAAAGACATATATCAGAAGTTTTTTTTTAGATCATGTGGAACCAAACAAATTTCGGTTCGTGTGGATGTTTATAGAGTCAGTTTTTTTAACTGATAAAGGCAAATAGAGCAAAAAGTCCTTAATATGAGCTGGTGGCTAAAGCTTCCGCTTCACACACGGAGGGTCCGGGTTCGATTCCCGGCGGGTGGAAACATTCGACACGTTTCCTTACACCTGTTGTCCTGTTCACCTAGCAGCAAATAGGTACCTGGGTGTTAGTCGACTGGTGTGGGTCGCATCCTGGGGGACAAGATTAAGGACCCCAATGGAAATAAGTTAGACAGTCCTCGATGACGCACTGACTTTCTTATGTTATCCTGCGTGGCTAACCCTCCGGGGTTAAAAATCCGAACGAAATCTTATCTTATCTTATCTTATCTTAACCAAGAGGAGCGAAACCTATAGGACTCTTGAACCAATTGCGAGGCAGACGAGCCATTACACCTTCAGCATAGAAACATTAACTAAAACCTCTTTTATAATTATCAAGTTTCAGTTTAGACAGAAACTTTGGGTCGTTTGACAAAACGTTACTTTGTTCTCGAGTTAACATTGAGAATCCTGCAGAATGCATTGCACTCTTACGTACAGATACTCTATGTGCAGATTTTTTTTTTTTTGTCTTTTATTGCATATACACTGAAAGTTTGATTGAATTCTTATACCAGTGATGAAATTATTCTTGACCTGTTGTAAACATGTTACACGTAACTTTTAGTAGCGGACAGGCTTGAAACTTAACCAACCATTTATCGAATTAATTTAATAATTAATCCTGTTCATTTCGCAAATATTGAATTAACAAAACACCCATAGTCCTATGACCAAGTCACTTATTTTCCAAAAGTATATAACAAATAGTTTAATAAACAAGAGAAAGGCATGCTTGTCTTCTGAGAGGAGGTAAATGCATCCAAAATAAGATCCCAGGTCGCCGGGAGATGTTACGCTGGGATGCTGGGGTGATAGGAAGGGGGATGCTGGGGTGAGATGGGAGCTGCAGTGGATGGAAGGTTCATCTGATGAGGCAGATGAACGATTGATGAAGCTGCAGAGTCTCATCAGTGTGGCGGAATTAGGGAGCAGAGAAGAGCATCGCTCACGGGGTACGAGAAGTGTGTTCAAGCAGAAGACGTGGAGAGAGAGAGAGAGAGAGTGAGAGAGAGAGAGAGAGAGAGAGAGAGAGAGAGAGAGAGAGAGAGAGAGAGAGAGAGAGAGAGAGAGAGAGAGAGAGAGACGAAGGGTTAAAGGTAAAGAGTGTGATAGGAAATGTATGAAAAAGGGTTACACCAATGGGAGAAAGAGAGACAGACAGACAGACAGAAGGAGAGAGAGCGGGAATGAGAAGCATAAAATAAACAAAAATCGATAAAAAAGCAAGATGAAAAACTTATTAATACGTAACATAGCGCCAAGAAGATTACATATAACAACTAATAGGATAGTCAAGGAAATGAATAGACTCATCCGTGACACGAAGGGGAGAGAGAACACGCGAGCTATGAACACACACACACACAAACACACACACACACACTCACACACACACACACACACACACACACACACACACACACACACACACACACACACACACACACACACACACACACACACACACACATATTCCACATGTATTGTCAACATCTTTACGCAGTTGTGATGGACTGAACACATCGACTCCAGGTTGAGGGACTGATTACCTCATTCTCCTCCTCTCCTTACGCCTTCCTCTTTGTATTGGACTGATGAAGCCACTGTGTGGTGAAACGTTTCCTGAATAAAGATTCCCATATGCTGCATAAGTGTCTCAATCTTCATCTTTACGCAGTGTTTAGATATTTCGGTAAAGAAGAGATACTTCGTTACAGTGACAGTAGTTTATTACAGTGGCAGTAATTCATTACAGTGGTAGTGGTTCATTACAATGGAGTTAGGCTACTTTTCTATGTCCTTTTAAATGCTTAACAACACTTGATTCAGCATGATTTACAAAAATAAGAAGAAGAGAGATATTTGCCTTTTCTGCTGCAGCTTTGGTCTTCTTTCTTCTTGACGGTTAATACCCCTGTTGTCTTTATCAGTGGTGTTAAAGTTCACTGGTGAACGCGAGCTTGAAAGACGTGCCCAAAGAGGATTGTCAGAAGAGCTGCAACACAGAGTTCGTGTACATATTTTCCATTTGTAGTGAAATATAAACTCGGGTCTTATGGCTTCGCTAACTTTCAAGTAAAAAAAAAAATATTTTCCTCGTTCGCTTTTGCAACGCCTCAAAATAATTGTTTTGCTAACATTCGTGTAGAGAAAAAATCTTTCGTTTAGAAGAGGGAACAATAGCAGAATCCTTGCTAGTCTAGAAATACTTTATTTCCACTGGTGCTAAAAATACGTTTTACTGGTAAGAGGAGAAAGCAAGGGAAAGGGAAGTCTAACTGCGTGACTTCAATCTTACTTGCAAAGTGAGATGCTTGAATTACGACCCTCTCCAGAGCACTGCCGGCCACAGGATCATCACGCTTACTAAATAGTGAAATAGAGGCACCAACTGCGTTGTTTACATTATTGTATCTGACACCATCTTTGGAATTTACTGTATAGTGAATCGTTGTTTTTTTTAATGGGGTTAAAATCTAGATCCGATGGTTTAATTGTTGGTAAATTAGACACATATGTAACGCTTGGGTATCTTTACTGTGGCGAAACGTTTCCACAATAAAGATACCCAAGTGTTACACGTGTGTCTAGTTTATCAACTTGTCGGTTTTCTGAAATGCTTATCTAAACGGGTCGTCATCTGACTAACATCAGAGTTATGAGGCACTTGTCCTGTGTCCTCACGACCACAAATACCACCACCATCACTGGTACTATTCTTCCTCCTCTTTCTTTAAGCTCCAGCAGATTTTGCTTCTCACGGGCCCTAATAATCATTTATTCCTAAACTCCTCCTGACACCTGTTTACTCCCACGTTTGCGTTCGTCTCACACGAAAATTCTCGAGTAGAAAATACCACGTCTTTGCGTTCCACCAGTAATATTTACATGCCGATATTCAATACCATCTTAGCCAGCTGGTTTACCCGTTGAAAATGTAAATATGTGTATTCTCAAGGTTTAATACCCGAGGTTCAACACCTGTTTCTTTGCGTTTATTAACAGAACTTGATTTCTGTTTTAAGTTTATCAAATATTTGCTGAGGCAGCAGTCATCTGACCTTTTTTGTGGCCAGTAGCTGTTAGCCATCTGAAACTAGTTTAGTTCGGAGACTAACGTTAGTTCCTGGTAACTATGAAATAAATGAAGCCAACAATAATGTGGATTTAGATACTAATTATTTCAGCCTCTGTATTATTATTATTATTATTGAAAGTGGTAGAAGTAGTAGTAGTAATAGTGGTGATAGTTGTAATAGTATTAGTTGTAGTGGTAGCAGCAACAACAGTAGTAGTAGTAATAGTAGTTGTAGTAGTAATAGTAGTTGTAGTAGTAATAGTAGTTGTAGTAGTAATAGTAGTTGTAGTAGTAATAGTAGTTGTAGTAGTAATAGTAGTTGTAGTAGTAATAGTAGTTGTAGTAGTAATAGTAGTTGTAGTAGTAATAGTAGTTGTAGTAGTAATAATAGTAGTTATCTAATAGTATTAAGAGTCATAATTATAATTAATATTTTCGTTTAATTTTAATATTTACTATTATTGTAAAGTGTAAAATACATTTTGGCTCATAAATCTTAAGATTTTCTTATGCATTTTAAGTTATCAACTTAAGTAAACACACATTGCTAATCTAATTAAAAGTAAACTGCATAACCTCTTAATCTTGTTCAGGTAACTAAGGGCAATTGTTCCTAAGAAAACAGTAAATACTGTTCTTGATTACCCACTTATTAACTGTCTTGAGGAGCTTAAAACGAAAATAAATATAAATTCTTTCGGGGATATTGCGTTCTTCAGAACGAGTCTTTAGAGATTATACTACAAAGGTGATAATTGATGGATTGGTTATTTTGTATTGATTTTTTTCAGTTTTTGACGAAGGTTAGCATTATACAGCATTGAAAATTTGATGGATTAGCTTGTTTAATTGATAGCTCTTCAGCCTTTGACAGTATTCAACATTGAAATATAGATGGATTAGCTCGTTTAATTGATAGTTCTTCTGTGCTCTGACAAGGCTCAATTTGCCAAATTAGTTAAAAAATAGTTACATGCATTAATTTTTTAAGCATGCTCCATGCACTTTGGGATTTTAATTTACGCTAAAACACCCTTGGAGGATTTAACTTGTCTCTTCAAAGACATGTAATTTAACATCTGTCTCTGCATTTGGACTCCCTTAATCAGTTTAAATTAATTTTAGTTTAGCAGTCAACAACGTATTACTTAAAATTTCATGGTATTCTCTTTAAACTTATTCTTTATCCTCGTGCTGTAGTTTAGTTTTGACTTGATCTGTTGAACCGTTTATTAGTTACTTCGATGTTAAACAAACACTCGTTTATACTGACCTGATAACAAATCTTCTCTTTATTAAGGCAAAGGAGTTACTTTTGGCACCTCTTAACCGTTTTAAAATCACACAATACCCGCACAATATTCTTAAACACATTTACACTGCCTTCAGCCTCCTCCTCGCTGCAACGTTGAAAACCCATTCCTCATACCCAGGAATACCAGTACCAACAGTTATTTCACTACTTTTAGTGTGGAAAATAAGCAACTTGTTGAGACTGGTCTGTGAAAACTTCAGTCAATACCAATTGACTCTTTTGAAACTGAAAAAAAAAACACTATGATAAAACTCTAATTTTTCAATGCAGACATGAAAAACGTATGAGAATAAACGTGCAACATGATAAATATACACTTATTTAGAGCCTCTATTAGGTAATATTTCTAGACTTTAAATCGAGATCGATGGACTGTAACATGAATCAATTTAAAAAAATTATGCTTTTATGTAAGTTTTTATATTTGATTTCTGCAAAATTTTTATGAAGTCAGAAGCCAAAAAGCTGAGCGTCATGATTATCTATCATTTAGCTTATTAAAATTGCAAGGCATGAATAGTCAAAATTATATGAAACCCGACTATAATGGTCCATTATTTTTAATAATTATGTATAATATTTAATAAAGATTTGTATATTTCAATTTAAACTGTATTTTAAAGCTGGTTCAACACAGCAGCAAAGTTCCAACTAGTTGACTTAGAAATGTTGAATAATTAAGTAATAATTGGTATGATAATAAGGAAAGCCAGGGATACATACAATACACTGTCTGCAGTGTCAGACAGTGTCGGACACATGTGAGATACTGAGAAACTTAAGAAAAATTCATGTATTAAGCCCATTGCCATGATCTGGATACCTGATCACTGAACCATCTTCAGTATTGACCGGACAAATATCCTTATAATGTCGGCCTCGGAGCTCTGTATTTTCCCGGGAGGCGAGGCCACTGCTCGCTATGTGGAAGAAATCACTACACATTTCGTGGCAAAGTGAACCGGTTTAACTATTTCCCATAAGCTCAGACCAACCATTGCGAATCGGATTTCCTCCTATTGTGCTAGTCTCCACAAAGAGGTTGTCCTGGCTCGCCTTGCCCCTCTCTTAACTCAACCTGCCTAAAGCACTTCCAACCTTATATCGCCTGGCCCCAATGGAAATAAGTCACTCTGTCTGACTTTTATGGGTTATCCTAGGTTCCTACACATATGCTGCTATGTGTGATAATCTATGTAACTGTATTTGTGTATACCTGAATAAACTTACTTACTTACTTACCTGGCAGTGCCCCCAGATATGTCCTTCCAGCAGAATCCAGCATTTCCTTAAGTCATGGACTCATCGCCCTCTTCTTAATTTCTGTAAACGAAGCCATTTTTGTTTACAGTACCACTTTTGCTTACATCACTTACATTGTTCACAGCACCAATATTATTTACAGCACTACTATTGTTTACAGCACTACTATTGTTTACAGCACTACTATTGTTTACAGCACAACTATTGTTTACAGCACAACTGTTGTTTACAGCACAACTGTTGTTTACAGCACTACTATTGTTTACAGCATTACTATTGTTTACAGCACTACTATTGTTTACAGCACTACTATTGTTTACAGCACTACTATTGTTTACAGCACTACTATTGTTTACAGCACAACTATTGTTTACAGCACTACTATTGTTTACATCAGACATTCTTCTACATAACGAAACATTGTCGACAGTTTGATTCGCTTCCACAAAGTTTGCCTTCGTGGCCTCTCACATTCGTATCTATGTATGTAGGTAACATCCTGTCATGTTTCATGGTTCCTGCTACTACATTCCCTACACGTAAGCTTATTTTTTGTGCTTTCATTCTCTTTCGAGGCACTTCTTATGCATTCATCTATAACGTACGCTACTTGTATTGAAAAAAGATTTTTTATTTATTTCTGCCATGGAAAGCCTAGCTCACTACATACAAAGGATATATATATAAACTGAGAGGTGTGTATCTCTCAGCATATATACACTGAGAGGTGTGTATCTCTCAGCATATATACACTGAGAGGTGTGTATCTCTCAGCATATATACACTGAGAGGTGTGTATCTCTCAGCATATATACACTGAGAGGTGTGTATCTCTCAGCATATATACACTGAGAGGTGTGTATCTCTCAGCATATATACACTGAGAGGTGTGTATCTCTCAGCATATATACACTGAGAGGTGTGTATCTCTCAGCATATATACACTGAGAGGTGTGTATCTCTCAGCATATATACACTGAGATGTGTGTATCTCTCAGCATATATACACTGAGAGGTGTGTATCTCTTACCACATATACACTGAGAGTTTACTTCAAACACTAATTTAAGAATCAAAATATCCATAGCTAGGTTTGAACACGTCCTGTATGCCAAAGGGACCTTAGTGTAGTCGGTAGTCTTGAAACGCAGTTGCTCAAGGGAAAAAGAAAGGGTTTTCAACCTTAGAGTGTATAAAATAAACAAGTTTGTGTGGGTGCCCCCCTGCCTCTCCGAAATTAATGTGGGCAATTTTGTAGACAGTGTTTGCTGCTTGTGTTGAGAAAGAAAAATGATTACAAAAGAATGACAAGTATATTTGACCCTCATCATCGGCTTCGTGGAAAGATGAGGTATTTTCCATAAAAATACCTCATTTCCATAATTGTTTCGCTTTATTGCCAGGATTTCAAGAGAAATCTCCAAAGAAGAGGATCGTTGTCTTGGGATTTATTTCCCTTTTAAAGGAATGTGTTTGTTCAAGCACCTGCCGACTTTTATTGCTGTTGTGCTTTCCAGCCTTTTATTTTTACCTCTCTCTCCTGACTTAACTTTTATCTATACAATAATTTCAAATAAATGATAAAATTGTCAAAATTATATTCCTGTAAATAATGGTTATTATTTTCCATAAATGTAACGTGAATAATTCTATCATCAGATTAGAGTACGAAGGTTCGAGCCTTCACCACTATTTCCATTGTATAACCCATTCGGATTTAGAGGTCTTAATAATTTTCACATTCCAAAATTATTTCTGTTTTAGAATTCATTCATTTTCATTCATTCACAGAGACTCACTCAGAAATATTTGCCTTTTTTTTTTAATTTTAATTAATAATTCTTGTGACAAGAATTCCCTTTCATCTTATTAATTTTATTTGCTTTCAACTTCAATGTATTATTATTATTATTATTATTATTATTATTATTATTATTATTATTATTATTATTATTATTATTATTATTATTATTATTATTATTATTGTTATTATTATTATTATTATTGTTATTATTATTATTATTATTATTATTATTATTATTATTATTTTAATTATCATTATTATTATTATTATTATTATTATTATTATTATTATTATTATTATTATTATTATTATTCATAATTTTTATTATTACTATTTATTATTATTATTTATTACTATTTATTATTATTATTATTATTATTAGTAGTAGTAGTAGTAGTAGTAGTAGTAGTAGTAGTAGTAGTAGTAGTAGTAGTAGTAGTAGCAGTAGTAGTAGTAGTAGTAGTAGTAGTAGTAGCAGTAGTAGTAGTAGTAGTAGTAGTAGTAGTAGTAGTAGTAGTAGCAGTAGTAGTAGTAGTAGTAGTAGTAGTAGTAGTAGTAGTAGTAGTAGTAGTAGTAGTAGTAGTAGTAGTAGTAGTAGTAATAATAAAAGTAGCAGTAACAGTAGAAGAAGAAGAAGAATATATCTGTATTAGTTTCATTGTAGAAAGAAGGAATATAATTTATTTTATTTTGCGTTAATTTTTGTGGTGTATCCTGCATCGGTTTCTGCCTCTACACACTTCATACCCTCTTACACCACCCTCTTCGACCCCCTCTCTTTTCAACCCCTCCCTCTTTGACCCCTCTCTTTTCAACCCCTCCCTCTTTGACCCCTCTCTTTTCAACCCCTCCCTCTTTGACCCCTCCCTTTTCAACCCCTCCCTCTTTGACCCCTCTCTTTTCAACCACTCCCTCTTTGACCCCTCCCTTTTCAACCCCTCCCTCTTTGACCCCTCCCTTTTCAACCCCTCCCTCTTTGACCCCTCCCTTTTCAACCCCTACCTCTTTGACCCCTCTCTTTTCAACCACTCCCTCTTTGACCCCTCCCTTTTCAACCCCTCCCTCTTTAACCCCTCCCTTTTCAACACCTCCCTCTTTGACCCCTCCCTTTTCAACCCCTCTCTCTTTGACCCCTCCCTTTTTAACCCCTCCCTCTTTGACCCCTCCCTTTTCAACCCCTCCCTCTTTGACCCCTCCCTTTTCAACCCCTCCCTCTTTGACCCCTCTCTTTTCAACCCCTCCCTCTTTAACCCCTCCCTTTTCAACACCTCCCTCTTTGACCCCTCCCTTTTCAACCCCTCCCTCTTTGACCCCTCCCTTTTCAACCCCTCCCTCTTTGACCCCTCCCTTTTTGATTGCACCTTTCATCCTGGAATATCTAATAATATATCTTCCAACGTAGTATCTCCAAAAAGGAGAATATATTTCATAAGAACATAAGAAAGGAGGAACACTACAGCAGGCCCACTGGCCCATGACAGGCAGGTCCAATTCTCCTACCGGCTTAAGCCAATGTCTCCTACTATCTCTAACATATCTTTCTTCCTAGTATCTTTTAAATTATATATATTATATTAGTATCTCTAACATTTTAGGTGTCGTCTAGGCATCCCCAAAGTTTAATATCTGAATTCCAAATTAATATTCAGAATTTTTCCTTGGGAGATGTAAAAAAAAATGGTAAAATATCGGACGCTTCCAAGAAACATAATATACATTTTTTAAGTCATGACTATTAAAAGAAATCCCCCAAAATTCTTACGCAGAAATCTTTAATCGAGAAATCTTAGAAAATATATATTTTTTTTTTCACAGCTGCGTAAGTCTTAGGGTAAAACAGAATTTACAGTATTAAAAGTCTTATTGAAAAGAGCTTTTACTGATACGTATGTTTTGTAGCCATAAAAGTCTTACAGATAAAGCCTTTTTTAACAGCTACAAATACCATACAGCACAAGCTTTTATCCAGCCACATAAGTCGTGTACCTAAAGCTTTTGTTTTTAGTCACTGAAGTCTTTTGGGTAACGCTTTTATTCCAGTCACTTCAGCTTTCTGGAAACAGCTTGAATTTCACCACTACACTCGAGTTCCAAACAGTGGGTGAGAGATTTTTTTTGGAAAAAAGTATGAGAAGAAAATTGAATGTGAACGAAACTCAAACTCAATTGCGTAGGAACACGAAGAATTGTAATTTTGTTAGGCCTGAGAAAATGGAGAATAGAAAAGGATTTAAACGATTCAGTCTCCACTAACAGACATCAGAATAATAATAATAATAATAATAATAATAATAATAATAATAATAATAATAATAATAATAATAATAATAATAATTATGATAATAATAATAATAATAATAATAATAATAATAATAATAATAATAATAATAATAATAATAATAATAATAATAATAATAATAATAATAATAATAATGATAATAATAATAATAATAATAATAATAATAATAATAATAATAATAATTATTATTATTATTATTATTATTATTATTATTATTATTATTATTATTATTATTATTATTATTATTATTATTATTATTATTATAATAATAATAATAATAATAATAATAACAATAATAACCTTCTGCAATTACTTGTATAAGGTATACAGACCATAGCTGACATCAATGACATACTACTATATAGAAAGTCCCTTGTTATGAGAAACATTTCGGGCAAATTACGTCAATTTTGTCCCCAGGATGCGACCCCACAGTTGTCGGCTAACACCCAGGTACCTATTTTACTGCTAGTTAGAGACAGCAGGTGTCTTAAGGAAGTATATCCTAATATTTCCATCTGTACTGAGATGGTGCTGTGTACGCTGCCAATCGAGCCACAGAACACCACATTAATAGCTGCAAAATAATTCGTTGGATGTCAACTTGGTTACTGGTAGTCAGGTAGTTTAGTGGGCGTCGACAAGTAATATGTAACGAAGACATTATCGTCTGGGACTTTCTGGTAGAAGTGTCTTACCAAACAAAAAAAACGAAAGTAGTATAAGAAAATAGTTCAGTAAAGATTATCGTCTAAGAAAACTTCCTAGCAAAAATAGCAAGTAGCAAAAACAGTTCTCAATACGACCAACATTTGCTAGTTCGACATTACGTCGAGTGTCAGTGAACACTGAGGCAAATATTACATTTTCGTTGCTTTTACATGTCCAGAAAAAATTAAAACATATAATCGCTTATTGGTGGATCTTGGATCAATGAGACATAATTATGTTCATCTTCATGGATAAATACTTCTTTAAAAATATCGATATCTGCAGCGAATTTATAGGAAAAGATGTGTTTCCCACTAAAGCAGGATACTTAAGGGTTGATTCGTCATCACTTGCTTCTGGTTAACTATCACATCCTTCTGTATCACTATCACATCCTTCTGTATCACTATCACATCCTTCTCATTCACCATCACATCCTTCTGATTCACCATCACATCCTTCTGACTCACCATCACATCCTTTTGATTCACCATCACATCCTTCTCTTTCACCATCACATCCTTCTGATTCACCATCACATCCTTCTCATTCACCATCACATCCTTCTGATTCACCATCACATCCTTCTGACTCACCATCACATCTTTCTGATTCACCATCACATCCTTCCGATTCACCATCACATCCTTCTGACTCACCATCACATCCTTCTGACTCACCATCACATCCTTCTGACTCACCATCACATCCTTCTGACTCACCATCACATCCTTCTGGCTCACCATCACATCTTTCTGACTCACCATCACATCCTTCTGACTCACCATCACATCCTTCTGACTCACCATCGCATCCTTCTGACTCACCATCACATCCTTCTGACTCACCATCACATCCTTCCGACTCACCATCACATCCTTCCGACTCACCATCACATCCTTCCGACTCACCATCACATCCTTCCGACTCACCATCACATCCTTCCGACTCACCATCACATCCTTCCGACTCACCATCACATCCTTCCGACTCACCATCACATCCTTCCGACTCACCATCACATCCTTCTGATTCACCATCACATGCTTCCTCTCTGCTGTTCCAGCACCATAGCCACCTGTCTTTCAAGACTCTACTCAAGGTTGTCGTGTCTCCTGAATGCTGTAAAAGGTTACCTTCTACACAAACCAACGGTAAATCGGATCACGTAAATCTCCTGCCTTCTCTCACTTGAATACGACTGACACACACATATATACACGCAGGGTATATTCTTGTAAAAAATTCTGAAAGTTGAATGTGAGATTTAAATGAGAGAATTAGTTTTATGCTAATGGGAATTTTAATTGCAATGAGAATTTTGAGGAAAATCTTTTGAGAATTATAGTATACTTTTTACAAGGTGCTAAATTCTTGTGAGTTGTTCAGGAGTGCTGGAAGCTCGATCCTCCGTTTGCAAAGATGAAATAAGCAAAAAAAAAAAAATCAGAAGACATTATAGGTAATGAATAAAAATTAACATTATTTTATTTAAAGTTCATCTCAAAAAACATGAACTACAATAATAAAAAAAATGCATTTTTTTTCACAATAATATTTCATTGCAAATATGTATGCTAATATTATTCTGTTTAGAGTTCATTGATTCGTAAATTACAACAGTAACTGTAGCATCTGCTATTAATGTTTCCATAAATCAGGACACTGAATAGACTTCCATGAACAATTGACGTAAACCTTTGTTCAGTAATATTAGAGTCATGCTCTTTGGTACTAAAATATTAATGAAAATAGTTTTGTAGTCGACGTCATGAATTACATCACTTATATTGAAAATGGTGTAAAATAACAAGATGAAAATTAAGATATTTGTGTGATTGGGTGACTTCATTATAGAAACGTTTCGCTTATATGGTAGTCGTCTTCTGTTAAATAGAGAAGCAGCACAAATGTCAATTACATCACTGTCACTTCCTGTCGACTTATAATGTTTCAATAAACACATAAAAAACACATATGGAACACCTAAATATATTGATTACTTTAAAAAAATGAGTGACAGGAAAAATACAGAGTAAACTGAAGAAAATTTAGGCGATTGGTACTAAACTACAGGAAAATTTTAATTTGGTAATGACTCAAGTTGTGACTTGATAATGGTCGACGACCAGACCGAAACACCGTCTGAAGTTTCCTTTCCAGAGTTTTATTTCTTAGAACAACATCAAGGAATCAATATTGACGAGAAACAGCTTGATAAAATCCCAATTTATTCATATCAACAGTTAAAAAATATATGAAATCAATGTATATATATATATATATATATATATATATATATATATATATATATATAATAAATAAGGAAGAATATTTGGATTTCTTCCTGAAGCCGTTTGAATATTCCACTTCCCCTACCACCCCATCTTTTAGTATATATTTTTTTTACCAATAGGAATATATTATATATATATGGTACAGTATTTAAGAGATACATATATATATATGTGGCATATATACATGTTGTTACGTATGTATCATTATAAGGCGAAAATCTCATATATATATATATATATATATATATATATATATATATATATATATATATATATATATATATATATATATATATATATATATATATATATATATATATATATATATATATATATATATATATATATATATATATATATATATTTATATATAAGATCACCTGCTATTATCCCCCTTTCAGAATAATCTTTGAACCCTCGGAGTCTTCAAAAATCGTTGTATCGGCTCTGGTACATTGCATTTCTAAAGTGACTCTTATCCTCGGCTCTGTCAGTTGAAGGTTACGAGACTCGCCTTCATGGGAGACGTTTTCTTGCTTCTACTACCCTCCCCATTTTTTGGATCAACGCTGATTACCTTCCATTCTTCAATAGCTATAAGACCTCTACGGGCTTAGCGATTTCCCATGACAGTAGTAATAATAACAAAAGCATTAACGAGAGCAACAATGATGATAAAATATTAACGATAATGAACATAATAATAATAATAATAATAATAATAATAATAATAATAATAATAATAATAATAATAATAATAATAAAATATTATTATTTTAATAATGATATACAGACTAATAACAAAAAGAATAACAGCATAAACGTATTACTAATACTAATAATAATATTAATAATAATAATAATTATAATGATAGATATTAAATTAGATGCCAAGCAAAATTTACTGTTTTGAAAGATGACTGTAACGAAGAAGCATTTTAGTTGTGGTTATTACGTGAATTAATCACGTTAATGCTCACTGATGACACAAACTGAGAACCACAGCTACCGCTAAGAACCTGAACTTTCTATGCTGGGGGACAGAGCACCTCAAAAATCTACGCTTTTTTCCATCCATTTTCAGTATATCAGTCACTTCTGTATTCGACTGAAGAAACCTGCTATCCAAGCGAAATGTCTCGGTCATAAACATACCCCAGAGGTACACACATGTATCTGATTCATTTATATTCCATTAACATAATAATTGTGAGTGTTATACCTGTTTCTGAGAGATATATAGGCTCTTGAGTTCTACAATTGCTCTTCTGATTGGTCTTCTCAATAATAAACGCCGATCAGGTAACGAAGTACACAAGTGCAACGCTAGTTCATATTGCAACGACGTTGCATTGATGATTCATTGACTCGATGAAGCGCTGCACAGAACGCAACTTTATCATAATTAAATCTTGCCCTGCACCTGTGTCGTCTTAAATAATCCCCGATCAGGTTATCACTGGCTGGCTGGACTCCGACACGACAACTTACCAATAGCGCTCCACGTCGTTTCCCAGGTTAAAGTCGCCTCCCGGAGACCGTACTCTTGACGTTGCGACTCTAGAGATTTTGAAACCAGTTTTGCTGTAGTTGAAACCTTGCTAGTTGCTTTTCTACGTTGCCGATAATAATTAGTGATGAATTATTTAGAGTTGTCGAGTTGGTACTCTACAGCCATTCATGGTTAAGGAGTTATCAAAGTGTTTAAGGCAAACTTTTTGAGAGAGACGCATGGGGAATATTTTTGGGGGGGAGGTTAATGGCGATATATATAAGGGGAGTATACGAGATAAGTATGAATTACACAGTTAGCAACGATGCAGACACACACACAGATTAATGGGACTGAGAGGCTGGTGGGGATGCTGGTTGGTGAGTGGGATGAGAGTGGCACACCACACCACACTACCGTTCACCACCACAGCCACACGCATACTGCCTTCCAGCGAACACCACCACCACCACCACCACCACCACCACCACCACCACTACCACTACTACCACCACCACCACTACTACTACCACGACCACCACTATTACCACCACTACCACCACCACTACTACCACCACCACCATTATTACCACCACTACCACTACCACCACCACCTCCACCACTACTACCACCACCACTATTACCACCACTACCACCACCACCATCACCACTACTACCACCACCACCACCACCACTACTACTACCACCACCACCACCACCATTACCACCACTACCACCACCACTACTACCACCACCACCATTATTACCACCACTACCACCACCACTACCACCATCACCATCACCACCACCACCACCGCCACTACCACCACCAGCAGCACCACCACCAGCACCACTATCACCACCACTACTACTACCACAACCACCACCACTACCACCATCACCACCACCACCACCACCACCACCACCACCAGCGCCACCATCACCATCACTACCACCACAACTACCACCACCACAACCACCACCACAACCACCACCACTACCACCACCACTACCACCTCAACCAAACTCTCCACCCTCCTCCTCAACCCACTTCTTACTCTTTCTACTCCTATCTACTCATTTCCTCCCTTCTACCCCCTACTCTTCCTCAGTCATTTCACTCTATTCCCTTCTATCCATTCCAACTCTCTCCTATTCCCTCCTCATCATTCCTACACATCAGTCCTTCTACTTCCCTCTTTTTTTCCTCTCCATCCTTTTTCTTAAGTCTTACTCCTCTCTCTCCATCACTCCCACCATCCTTCTCCATTTCTCCGTCACCTGACTGTCTTAGTGTCTTAAGTCTTGATTTTTTTTAGGAAAGAGAAGGAAGGCAAATAAGGAAATAAATTGATTATTCTTCATCAGCTCCTCCACCTCTTCCTCCTTCATATATTTATTTGCAGGTACAAACCAATAGGAGTCACACAGTGCCGGAGGAAAATGGGAAAAACAGTTTTGATCTGAGGAAGAAGAGAGGTAGCTCCATTTCCTTGTATCAAGAGCCCTTCGACTGCCTCAGAGCACTCCAAGAGAGAGTAATGAATTGCTTATTAAAACGCCTTAGGAATCAAGGTCTCAGTTTCAAAATAGAAGCCTTCACTTCCTCGGATCAAACCTGACTTTCCCCCCTTCCCCAGATGCTGTATGACCTTTATGCTTTCCCATGAGTATAACAATATCGTTAACAACAACAACAATAATAATAATAATAATAATAATAATAATAATAATAATAATAATAATAATAATAATAATAATAATAATAATAATAATAATAATAATAATAATGTTAAAAATATTAAAAATAGTAATAATAATAATAATAATAATAATAATAATAATAATAATAATAATAATAATAATAATGTTAAAAATATTAAAAATAGTAATAATAATAATAATAATAATAATAATAATAATAATAATAATAATAATAATAATAATAATAATAATAATAATAATAATAATAATCATAATAATAATAATAATCAAGAAACTGTTCGCATGATCCAAAATTTTTCCTCCAGTCTAGAAATCTGCGATTTTTTCTCAAGCGGATTAAACCCAAATACTGCATTAATTTTCTAACCTCTGTATATATATATTTAAAACTGCATTAATTCTGATTAGTTATATTAAAAAAATATATGAACGTGTTCACTCTCATTGTTTTAAACATTTTCTTTCGAATACACGTTGTTATAATTAGAAATGCATATGGTTTTTTGGCGCAGGCACCAAAATTTTGGCGCGGGCACCAAAATTTTCACTTATCTGAAAGCTTTAGGCCAAATGGATTTAAAAAATCCTTCATGATACAGTAATTACTTCCATCATGTTAAAATTTTTTTACTTTCTAATTCATTATTTTTTATGTAGAGGTGAAAAAAATATTTATTATTATTAAATATGTAAATATGTGTTCAGAATTCATTATAAAGTCGAGTAAATTTTTTGCTAATAATTTCACAGATTATTTTACTGGCAGGTGTTTTACCTCTGTTAATTTTGAAGTTCAGTGGTATTATTAATAATCAGGTACCTTTATTACAACTAGGTTAACAGGGGTAACTAGTGTAAGGAGACTGGTACACTGTTCCTATTTACTAATATGTAAACAGGGGCAGCTGGGGTAAAGAAATTTCCACATACATCTTACTAGAATAGGAAATCTAACCCGGGAGCCTTCCGTTGTAAGTCGAATACTTTGACACTTTGGATTCAGGTTACTTGTTTATGGAAGGCTCGTAATGTTTCGTATGATAAATACGCGATTCGTCATGTGTGAATGAAAGTGTTCGGAGGTCGTATCACTGGTGTTGTCAGCGTTATGTGAAACGGGCTTACGAAATAGAAAATATATAATTCGATCCCCAAACATGTGAAGCTGAAGAACAGCTGTAGACAACTGAAGCACAACTGAAGCACAGCTAAAGAAGAGTTGAAGCAGAGCTTAAGCATAGTTGAAGGATCACAAGCTCTAGAAAAAGACTTAAGAGTTCTCAGTGTGAAAAAGTATCGGTGGGAATTTGCTACCCACAGGACTTGTGTGGTGTGAGCCTCAGAAGATGAGTTTATTCTTCAGACTGTAGACGTCGTGAGCACAAGACAGTGAGGAGCGCCATTAGGAGCTCAAAACTCGCGCGACGAATTTTTTACCTCTTATTACTTCTTGTGATCAACGCTGCTGCTGCCTGATCTCGAACCAGAGAGCCTCAAAAAAAAAATTACAGGGAAACAAAGACAAGACACACACACACACACACATAGAAAAGTGACCACACTTGCATTGTGATTTTATGAAGACAGATGTAAAATTCAACTGATATTTAACAAGTTCAGCAAACTTGCCAGTTTGCAAACCTTTTAACAGGATTCAGTTTCACACACTCACTGGAGAACGCAAGTCGCAAACTGCAAAGCAAAGCTATTGACTTCGTGTTTTGACCATGGTAAGAGGGGGGTCAGTCGTGGATCGAGAGCCTGTCACCTGCAAAATTACAACCTCTAATGAGGGTTGCTGAGTCTAAAGTCATGTAAGGTTTATGCTACATTAGTTAAGCCAGTACCCACACGCTCAGGTCCTGGTCCTTGGATTACATTGACTAGGCTGTGGTGTTTCTTACACCTGAGGTCAGAAGGATACAAGCTATTGGATGGTCTTAGAGAAGGTTCGAGGGTAAAGCAAGATGTTCTGTGAGAGTTACATCAGTTAGGTTATATAACAGTAATAATAATTAATAATAATACCGTGATACCTCACAGAAAAATAAAACAACGGTTATGTGTGAACACTTATATTTATTTACACAGAAACAAAGACACCCACACACACACACACACACACACACGAGTGAATAAACAAAAGTGCTTGTATGCATATATACATATATATTAGTATATATATATATATATATATATATATATATATATATATATATATATATATATATATATATATATATATATATATATATATATATATATATATATATATATATATATATATATATATATATATATATATATATATAGGTATATATATATATATATATATAGGTAGTAGGTTGGTAGACATATATATATATATATATATATATATATATATATATATATATATATATATATATATATATATATATATATATATATATATATATATATATATATATATTATTCTGTTTTAAAGTCGAGTAATAATTTTTAAAAGAAGAATATTTTCTTAAAGGTGAAAAGCTAGTTTTACATGTAAGAAAATATAACTTTGCTCAAGTTCCAGCGTTACCTAATATCGTCAGGCTTTTATCAATTTAAAGTTTAATATTTTGGCTTTCCTTTTAAGCATGTTGCTCTTGTCGTTTTCCGTATGTTGTTGTCGTCTTCAGCATGTTGGTGTCGTCTTCAGCATGTTGTTGTCGTCTTAAGCATGTTGGTGTCGTCTTCAGCATGTTGTTGTCGTCTTCAGCATGTTTGTGTCGTCTTCAGCATGTTTGTGTCGTCTCCAGTATGTTGTTGTCGTCTTCAGTATGTTGTTGTCGTCTTCAACATGTTGTTGTCGTCTTCAGTATGTTATTGTCGTCTTCAGCATGTTGTTGTCGTCTTCAGCATGTTGTCGTCTTCAGCATTTTGTTGTCGTCTTCAGCATGTTGTTGTCGTCTTCAGCATGTTGTTGTCGTCTTCAGCATGTTGTTGTCGTCTTCAGCATGTTGTTGTCGTCTTCAGCATGTTGTTGTCGTCTTCAGTATGTTGTTGTCGTCTTCAGCATGTTGTTGTCGTCTTCAGCATGTTGTTGTCGTCTTCAGCATGTTGTTGTCGTCTTCAGCATGTTGTTGTCGTCTTCAGCATGTTGTTGTCGTCTTCAGCATGTTGTTGCCGTCTTCAGTATGTTATTGTCGTCTTCAGCATGTTGTTGTCGCCTTCAGCATGTTGTTGTCGCCTTCAGCATGTTGTTGTCGTCTTCAGCATGTTGTTGTCGTCTTCAGTATGTTGTTGTCGCCTTCAGCATGTTGTTGTCGCCTTCAGCATGTTGTTGTCGTCTTCAGCATGTTGTTGTCGTCTTCAGCATGTTGTCGTCTTCAGCATGTTGTTGTCGTCTTCAGCATGTTGTTGTCGTCTTCAGCATGCTGTTGTCGTCTTCAGCATGTTGTTGTCGTCTTCAGCATGTTGTTGTCGTCTTCAGTATGTTGTTGTCGCCTTCAGCATGTTGTTGTCGCCTTCAGCATGTTGTTGTCGTCTTCAGCATGTTGTTGTCGTCTTCAGCATGTTGTCGTCTTCAGCATGTTGTTGTCGTCTTCAGCATGTTGTTGTCGTCTTCAGCATGTTGTTGTCGCCTTCAGCATGTTGTTGTCGTCTTCAGCATGTTGTCGTCTTCAGCATGTTGTTGTCGTCTTCAGCATGTTGTTGTCGTCTTCAGCATGTTGTTGTCGTCTTCAGCATGTTGTCGTCTTCAGCATGTTGTTGTCGTCTTCAGCATGTTGTTGTCGTCTTCAGCATGTTGTTGTCGTCTTCAGCATGTTGTTGTCGCCTTCAGCATGTTGTTGTCGTCTTCAGCATGTTGTTGTCGTCTTCAGCATGTTGTTGTCGTCTTCAGCATGCTGTTGTCGTCTTCAGCATGTTGTTGTCGTCTTCAGCATGTTGTTGTCGTCTTCAATATGTTGTTGTCGCCTTCAGCATGTTGTTGTCGCCTTCAGCATGTTGTTGTCGTCTTCAGCATGTTGTTGTCGTCTTCAGCATGTTGTCGTCTTCAGCATGTTGTTGTCGTCTTCAGTATGTTGTTGTCGTCTTCAGCATGTTGTTGTCGCCTTCAGCATCTTGTTGTCGTCTTCAGCATGTTGTTGTCGCCTTCAGCATGTTGTTGTCGTCTTCAGCATGTTACTGTCGTCTTCAGCATGTTGTTGTCGTCTTCAGTATGTTGTTGTCGTCTTCAGCATGTTGTTGTCGCCTTCAGCATCTTGTTGTCGTCTTCAGCATGTTGTTGTCGTCTTCAGCATGTTACTGTCCTCTCCAGGATGTGGCTATCATTTCCAGCATGATCATGTTTTCTTCAGTACGTAACTATCCTCTATACGATGCCATCCTCTCCAGCATGATGCTGTTCTCTCCAAGTTCACGTCGTCCTTCCCAGTGCCATTCTCCGGAACTCAGCACTGTTCTGGCTGTCGGCTCATCAACTCTAAGTTTACCAATCTCTTGAGAATGGATCCAAAAGCTCAGATATCCCTGGGAGACTCGGAGCTACGCAAATACCGCTCATCGCGTAGCTAAATAAGATCCATAAACACAGAAGATCTTGCGCGTGTATATTCAGAAGGATTCCCGAAGAGTCACACCTCACACAGGCAATATTCCCAGCAGTCCTGTGAGTGTACATTATTTACACTAATGCACCTAGTATTTCAGGAAAATTCGAATTGAATTTCCTTATACATGGAGCTCCTTAGTACACTCAGATTCGGATGGAAAGAGTCTTAAATTTCTGGAAGACGATAGAAAATAAGAGAGAGGAAAAACGAAGGATACGACATGGAACATAAGAGCATCATAAAGGAGAAGAGTCAAAAATTCATAATACTGAGAATATTGGAAACATAAATACATGGATCATATAGATCATAAACATGTGTAATTTTAATAAGTGTAATTTTTTTCTAGCCCGTCTCTTTCTTCCGTGAATTTCTTTAATGTAAAGAGAGAGATAGACCAATATATCTACCATGACAGAAAGATTAATTCCCAACTCGGTTAATGACTACTGTGACTAAAACTAGAAATATACAGTACCTAAGTTCACGCCTTGAAACAAAATACCCAGAAGCATCCTCGAGACAAATCACATTTCACAGTAGCAGAGATGTAAGATTTTTAAAAATGTCAGCGTTTGTTGTTCCAATGGGGATCTTACATCGTTAAATTATTAAAAAAAAAAGTCTTTGGTAAGTGGGAGCAGCACAAGATAATAATCTTGCCCAGGGGACGACCAAGCCTCGAGCAAGATAGAAGAGGCCATAAACAGAGTCATACATCTGCACAAGAAGAAATAGCCAGCATTAGGCTATAATGATAAGTCCTAAAATGCCTGATGGGAGGTGGGAAATTTATTAATCTTAATGAGGTTTCATCAGCCAAAGGCATGAGAACTATAGTCCCTGGTCAGTCATGCATGGCTCATGTCTTTCCAACCCATCACATCTCTTTCGTATATATCTACGTAGCTGCTGCTGGTATTTTATTTCTCAGAATATAAAAATTCCTCTTGACTCGGGTCTGATGACCTGCTTAGTGGAGTTTTTGTCATTTAACCAACGCCTTCCTGCTGGCTCAGAACGCCACGCAAAAACAGAAGTTAATAACGCTTCCAAAATACTGAGTTGAGGAACTTTGTCAAAGAAAACGCCGTCGCTGTCAGGAGTATTTCCACAGGGATATTAGTAATTAGGGTTCATAATAAGGGAAAAATGTTCTGTAACATGCGTAATATTCTGTAAAATGCGTATTACTGTGTAACATGCGTAGTGTTCTGCCAAGGCTGTCAGGGAAAGCGAAGTAGAGACTATCAGAGAACGCCAAAGAGTGGCACTCAGAGAACGCCAAAGAGTGGCAATCAGAGAACGCCAAAGAGTGCCAGTCAGAGAATGCAAAATAATGGATAACGCGAGCAAGAGACTATCAGAGATTTCAAGCCTACGGTTAGCGTGGTCTTTGAGGCAAAGACTATTAATCTGACAATATCTCCTTGGATGATGGAAGAGCGCCCCGCCATTTCAATAACCCGAGTGCCACTTGTGCCACAAAGTAATGTGATTCTGAGTTGTCCTACTCCCCTCCCCCCAAAACAAAAACACAATTTACAGAGTTTCCCAATTACCTGAAGAGTCCAGTCCTCTCGCGTCAATCCAGAAGCTCAGGCCTCCGGCTTCTACCATGATGCCGCTGCTGAGAAACATGCAATTTCTTATCGGTAATCACCTGTTAAGAGCTGATGGCCATGATATTATGTTAATGGAACAAAGGACTGATATGTTGATGAATAAGTCACATGTGCAACAACTGGCTATCTTCACCATTCATCCTCACTATTCACCTTCACCACGCACCTTCACTATTCTTCACGAATCACCCTCCCCAGTTACCTCCACCTCTCTTAGCTCTCTTGCAAGCTTTACACAGCGAAAGATGACTTGATAAAGCTCTACAGAGAAACATGATGAAGCTCTACAGAGAAACATGATGAAGCTCTACAGAGAAACATGACTTAATAAAGTTCTACAGAGAAACATGACCTGATAAAGCTCTACAGAGAAATATGACTTGATAAAGCTCTACAGAGAGAAACATGACTTGATAAAGCTCTACAGAGAAACATGATAAAGCTCTACAGAGAAACATGACTTGATAAAGTTTTACAGAGAAACATGACTTGATAAAGCTCTACAGAGAAGAATGACTTGAAGCTCTACAGAGAAACATGACTTGATAAAGCTCTATACAGAGAGAAACATGACCTGATTCAGATCTAACACAAAATAAAACATCACTTGATAAACGTATATAAACTTTCAACGAAAGAAAATACATTAAGTTATCGAAACTAAACGTATAAATCTCTATTTTCATGGTCATTACAATGTATGATCAGTAGATACCAGAATACATATGCATACCATTGTGTATATACACTGAGAGGCATGTATCTCTTAAAGTATATTTGCTGAGAGTTTAATTCCTGTTTTAAATTTACAGGTGGTGTACTGGTGGCAGGCAGCCTTAATGACCCCTAGTTTAATCGATAGGCTTCACACCCAATGAACCACCTAACCAGTTTAAGTTTGAAAGAAGTTCTAACGCAGAGTATGATAACTCAGGATTGTAATATCTCAGTACAGAAAGAGAAAAAACTAATCCGAATGTCGCCAACTTTCTTAGTGTCAAGTCGGTCTATTTCCCGAGGCAAAGTGCGTGATGTAATCACGGGAGGCGAGCCAATCAGAGGCCCTGAGTTTCCATCCATGCGTTTAATCCATTTAGGCAAAGTAAATTGCACCTGGATACCGTTGTACGGATTAAGCTTGTACTCGTAATAACACAGGCAGGATTACTATCATCACCAGCTGGAGGTTGACTGGGGCAAGTGAGAAGGCAGAGAGAACCAAGAGGATTTTCAAGGAATTCGGATATGTATAACGGGTGATTGTGATGGATGGAAGCAATTGAGGAATGCTGTCTTATACGATGTCGGAGACGGTGCTGGAGACGCAGCTGACGACACTGCTGGAGACACAGCTGACGACGCTACTTTAGACGCACCTGAGTACGCTGCTGGATACACCGATTAGTTAATTGTTGTATCAAGTGAATACTTATGACTTTAAATCATAAAAAGTATTACCTCGCTATTCTCTCTTTAAGAAGATTATGATAAACATTAATACAGAATTATTAAATTTTGAATTATGAAATAGGTCAAACTACGTTCCATTTATATAAATTAAATAATATGTTAAGAAGAAAACAATAATAGTAGTAGAATAATAATAGTAGAATAATAATAATAATGTTAATAATAATAATAATAATAATAATACTGATATTAATTTCTATATTAGTAACTTTAATAATTAGAATTATTATGGTCAATAATATTATTATTATTCAAAAATTATAATGATAATGAACATCATTTCAATAATATTATATATTATTTTTATAATTATTACAATTATTATTGTTGCTGTTGTTTTTGTTATTATTGGTTTTATTTTTTCTGATAAAAAAAAAACGAATAGGAGACAGTGGAAAACACACGAGAGAGATAGAACAAGGAAGAAATGTGGAAAGTGTGGCTAGTGTTTGGAAGAGCCGCACCTTTAATACGACCTTTACGAGACCTTTAATACAAACTGTTTACTTGACCATTATTGGCGTGTTAAGTTCCGTCCTTTTTATTCATGATAACTTACGTCTGATTTTCTTTCACTTCTCTAGCATTACTTCGTCTTTATCAAGAGACATAGAACGACTTTCTCTGCTTTTCTTTATCTCGTACATATTTTATTATCAATGAAAGCAGTAAAGTGTTTTCAAGGGATTTGTTTGAGGTTAAATATTTACCAGTAAAAGTGAGTCTTACTGAAGGATGTGATGCCGGTGCGGGTCAATATTTTTATTTCTGAGGAGCAAAATAGGTCTTCAAGGGCGGAGATGTGTAAAAGGATAGGTAGGTTTACATAAAGTTTGAGTTCTCGTAGTACCTGTTCTCTAATATCTCGATATATCTTGGTGGTTTAGACTAGAAACTACAGTAGCCGGTAGAGGAAACTGAAGGATGTGTAAAAATAGGCGAAAGTGAACACAGAAAACAGTATGGATGCCGAAAACAGTCTAGGGAATGAATGAGTACATGTCAGAATGAGTATGGGGGAAATGAGGGTACTGGAGCTACTCATGTGGGAGTAAAAGTGACAGTAGATCGGTCTCTGAGACATGACGCGAATGATGCTTATAATGATGCTCGTAAAGAATTGTTTATCTAAGAATGGTAACTGGGGAATGTATTAAAATGGCGGCAGTAGAAACGTTAGCAATATTATCACTCTGTACTATTTAATTCACTGGTGATTATCCTACGTTTTCACACTTGTTTTGCAGATTGTGTGATACAGCAATAGAAGATAAGTAATGCTGGTTATTTCCTGTAAAGAGAGAGGGAACAACATATCATCAGTAATCATAACAAGAATTTGACGCTTCCTCGGAGCACAAGTCTAATTTGTATGAATAATTGGGTCGAGGTACCTTGTTAAATCGATATGTGAAGTGTAAATTGGGTTAATGAGCACATAAAAGTCATTCGTGGTCTTCCCAGGCTAGATCGTAGGTGACTGGTGTGAGATGCTGCATCTTGTGAGCAATTAAGAGGAGGAGGAGGAGGAGGATGGGCATCATGTGGGAGGACTGTGCGGGGTAATGAGAGAGACATGTTGGAATTACGAGAGAGTGGTACTGACGTAGGAGAGGAGTGAGTTGTGTGAGTGTTCTTGGTAATGAAGGGTGAGTAAACAAGATGAACATCCATTAAACACATGCATATACACACAGGCACAGACACACATACACACACACACACACACACACACACACACACACACACACACACACACACACACACACACACACACACACACACACACACACACACACACACACACACACACACACACACAGAGTTCAGGGAGAGTGACCTAGTAGCGACCAGTGAAGAGGCGGGGCCAGGAGCTAGGACTCGACCCCTGTAACCTCAACTAGGTGAGTACAACTAGGTGAGTACACACACACACACACATACATACAAGAGAGAGAGGGGTGGATCGACTGCATTTTTTTGGACTACAAGAAGGCCTTCGACACAGTTCCTCACAAGAGGTTACTGCAAAAACTAGAGGATCAGGCACACATAACAGGAAAGGCACTGCAATGGATCAGAGAATACCTGACAGGGAGGCAACAACGAGTCATGGTACGTGACGAGGTGTCAGAGTGGGCGCCTGTGACAAGCGGGGTTCCACAGGGGTCAGTCCTAGGATCTGTGCTGTTCTTGGTATATGTGAATGACATAACGGAAGGGATAGACTCAGAAGTGTCCTTGTTTGCGGATGATGTGAAGTTAATGAGAAGAATCAAATCGGATGAGGATCAGGCAGGACTACAAAGAGACCTGGACAGGCTACAAGCCTGGTCCAGCAACTGGCTCCTTGAGTTTAACCATGCCAAATGCAAAGTCATGAAGATTGGGGAAGGGCAAAGAAGACCGCAGACACAATATAGTTTAGATGGCCAAAGTCTGCAAACCTCACTCAAGGAAAAAGATCTGGGGGTGAGTATAACACCGAGCATATCTCCTGAGGCACACATCAATCAGATAACTGCTGCAGCATACAGGCGCCTGGCAAACCTACGGATAGCGTTCCGATACCTCAGTAAGGATTCGTTCAAGACTCTGTATACTATTTACGTCAGGCCCATACTGGAGTATGCAGCACCAGTTTGGAATCCACACCTAGTCAAGCACGTCAAGAAATTAGAGAAAGTGCAAAGGTTTGCAACAAGACTAGTCCCAGAGCTACGGGGATTGTCCTACAAAGAAAGGTTGAAGGAAATCGGCCTGACGACACTGGAGGCCAGGAGGGTCAAGGGAGACATGATAACGACATATAAAATACTGCACGGAATAGACGAGGTGGACAAAGGCGGGATGTTCCAGAGATGGGACACAGACACAATAGGTCACAATTGGAAGTTGAAGACTCAGATGAATCAAAGGGATGTTAGGAAGTATTTCTTCAGTCATAGAGTAGTTAAGCCGTGGAATAGCCTAGAAAGTGAAGTAGTGGAGGCGGGAACCATACATAGTTTTAAGGCGAGGTATGATAAAGCTCATGGGGCAGGGAGAGAGAGGACCTAGTAGCAATCAGTGAAGAGGCGGGGCCAGGAGCTATGAATCGACCCCTGCAACCACAAATAGGTGAGTACACTTATAGCAGAGTAAGCCTTTGTTCCCACAACCTTTCGCTCAACAGTGAGCGAAACGCTGTCTTTGTACTGACGTTCCTGTCAGCAGCTTTTTGTCTTTCATTCCAAAAACAAATGAAGCTTCACCCTGCAAGATTATTACCGCTGACATCCACAACATATATAATAAAATCAGGTGAGTCAAATTTCGGAAACCTGCAAATTGGATATGAAAATTGGAGGTCTTTTTCGGGCAGTCCTATACTATTATTCGTTCGGAGTTTGATTATGGTTCACGGAGGACCGAAACCTCATTCCGTTTCTTTTTCCAGCTCTTGGGTTAGTTGTGATTTGTTCCACCCAAAATACCGTAACTTCTATGGAACTTGATTCCATTCTTTTTTTAATTCCATGTTGACATATTTTTAAACACGGAAGGAGAGGAGACACACTCACCATCATTCGCGTAGTTATTTTTATTATATTGGTAAACAACCCCAACTATTGGTATACGTCAGGAAGTGGATAATGGCTAGTTTCATATCTTAGATACTTGGACTCCTCTTGCCTCAGCATGAGAGTCGTCTTCCTCGTTATACTTCCGTTGTTACTTCACTGCACATCATTAAGACACTCCTACACTTCCTTACGTTCCCACAATTAGCTATCAGTACTCTCCTATAATCTTAAAGATGATCCAGATTCATTGGTAACTCACACCTCCTTCAGTAGCCGCAACACAAATTAAGACATCCCCCTACACTTTCTGAGGAGGAATAGTGACGTTCAAGATTCCCCTACACCTCCTAAACGACCCTCGGCTGAGAATTTAGTAAGAGGATGTGAACCAATTAAGAAGGGTCGTGGTTACACGCTACTGCTAATGACTCGTCCAGGCGAAATTATCCTCCATTAACGTAGCCGAGATTACTCAGTGGACAAGCTTTTGGAGGCCACAGTGAGGTCAGTGAGCGGGATTCAGTAGTCAAGGAACGCGCCAGTGTGTGGTATGTAGGCTATATGAGGAAAAGAGTGTGTGGGTAGCTATAAAAGTGTGTGAATTACATATATGGACTACATATATACCGATTTCCTCAAGGTTATCATCTCGGAGACTAATATATTCGTATCCTTCTTTACGAAGGAATGTAAACAAGCCATACCAAGGGCGGGGTTAGAACCCGCGATCAGAGAGTCATTAAACTCCAGACCGACGAGTCGTATGGTTTGTTTACAATCGTGTCATTACGATTTCGTGAGCCAAAGAGTGTACTCTGCCCGGCCCGAAGGTCGATCTCATGTCCCTGGATTGACTGTAGCTTATCATGCATATTCCATTATAAACCAATCTCTCTTGATTATGGACTACCCAGAGACGTTTTCGGGGTTCTAATTTGAGTTTCTGAATCTAGTTATTTTCATTAGCATTTATACGTTAGTCTGACGTAATACATGTGACTACGACTTTCTTGTATTCAGAAAGTCATTAAGTCATAACCAAAGAGAGAGAGAGAGAGAGACAGAGAGAGAGACAGACAGACAGACAGACAGACAGACAGACAGACAGACAGACAGAAAAGCAGACATACAGAGAGGGGAAGATAAATATTCTGAACACAGTAATTAACGAAGAACCAAAAAATGCAAAAATTAATAGACAATAATTAACAAAAAAAAGGCAATTAAAGTTAAAATTAGCACCAAAAAGCAATTAGAGAAACTTAAATATACGTTTGTACAGCTTCAGTTTTACTCTACTACTACCCCCCCCCTCCCCACCTCTCCTTCCCTTACGTCTCCCTGTTCGTTTTATGCCTCACTCATACCAGATCCTTCCTCTCATAATCTAATCTCGTATTCTTCTCATCTTGTCTTCACGTCTCCTTTTCACCCTCGTTCAGCTATCTTCCCTGTTTCCTTTCTGTCTTTTCTGTTAAACCTTACCCCTTACTTCTCATCTTTATTTAAACCCCACCTCTCATCCCCTTCCTTCCTGAGATAAGCTATTTGGCTGAGCTGGCAGTGTTCAGTGCCTCGTGTCCTGCTGCACCGATGTTCTCGGTGTACCAGTGTACCAGTGTACCAGTGTACCAGCGTACCAGTGTACCGGTGTCTTACGGTACGGGTGTCCTGGTACTCCCAGTGTGCCGATGTGCTGGTGTATCTGTGTACCAGTGTACCAGTGTACCAGTGTACCAGTGTACCAGTGCTCTCCACATCCTTTGCATTATAAATTTACATAGTAAATATATGCAGAACGTACCTTATAAACCTCAGCTCCACCTCTCTCTCTCTCTCTCTCTCTCTCTCTCTCTCTCTCTCTCTCTCTCTCTCTCTCTCTCTCTCTCTCTCTCTCTCTCTCTCTCTCTCTCTCTCTCGCTCTCTCTCTCTCTCTCTCTCTCTCTATCTCTCTCTCTCTCTCTCTCTCTCTCTCTCTCTCTCTCTCTCTCTCTCTCTCTCTCTCTCTCTCTCTCTCTCTCTTCCCTACTCCTCCTTCCCCTGCACCACCTTCCCCTACCTTATCCCTTACCTACAACTCCCTTTAATTACTCCCTTACATCTCCCCCTTCCTTCTCCCTCCATTACCTCTCCCTTCTCTTTACTCATTTTCCACCCTCCTTTTCATCTTTCCACACTACCCTCTTCCTTCTTCACTCTTCCATATTCTTCTGCTCCTCGCTCTTTCCCTTCTTCCCTTTCCCATCTCCTGTCAAGAACATGTCGCCAAAAAACTTCTCTTCCACACATGCATTTTTGCAACTCTGCCATTATGCAAAACTTATCTAATGCTGGAGACTGTTGAGTGTAGTCGCCTCAGAGTCCACTACAACCTAAGCCTTCAAAACTATCGTAGAATCTTGGCCAAAATTCTACGATAAATACGCCCAGTGGAGAGAAAAACTGGAAATTCCACTAAATTATAGATATACATAATTCCAGAGGGAGAAAATTATAGATACACATAATTCCAGAGGGAGAAAATTATAGATACACATAATTCCAGAGGGAGAAAATTATAGATACACATAATTCCAGAGGGAGAAAATTATAGATACACATAATTCCAGAGGGAGAAAATTATAGATACACATAATTCCAGAGGGAGAAAATTATAGATACACATAATTCCAGAGGGAGAAAATTGAACTGAAATATTGCTTTTAGTTTCCGATTCATTGAGCTCTAAGATCAGGAAATGGGGTGTGGATATTAAGCTAAGAGCTTCCATAACAAAATAACTCTTCCAGGAAAGCCACAAGAGGTTCTTGAAGAACTGTAAGTAAATACTAGGATAAACTGGTGGGAATAGAATCCGCGGTCAGTCATAAAACTCTAAACCGACGCGCTAGCCACTGGGCCAGCTGGCTATAATAAGATTCATCTAACTAGGATATGTATTTAGTGACGTTTTTGTTATGGGATTATGGTACATTGATTTTTTAACCAACTATACTTATTAATTTTATATTATTGATTATTATATACATGGTTATCATAGCATCTACGAATTTCAGTTTCTCAAATGACGAGAAATTTTCATATTTTTTGCCTCAGACTCATCAACTCTGATGTGTTTTTAATTAAAAATATGATAAACAAGCTTACAATATCAGGTGATATCAATACTAAAAAAAATATAAATATATCAACAATATAACATTTGTTTAAAATCAACAGAAGGAAAGTCTTAGCTAAAGTAAGTTCTAATTAATTCCCCATTGACACTCCATCCTCTTGCATATAAATTTGTCAATTAAATAGAAAATAATCGTCAGTTGCCAATGATAACTGTTTGTAAAGCTGTTGTTTATTAACATTCTGAATGTTATCAGCATTGTTAAATAGCATCCACACAAACACACACTGATATACATAATTTCCAGATGTCCTAAACGATACTTACAGTACCATTGTCTCTTAGCAGAATGCGAACCCGTTCTCATTAGGGGAATGCTTTTCCACTCGAGGCAAAGTTTCTATGAGAAAAATAAGAGGATCGTGTAGCACACGCAGATGAGTTCTCCTGCATGACAGGGAGAACACGAGTTATGGGAGAGACGAGTAGGGAAGAGAAAGGAGACTGATAACGATTATAATTTCCTGACTGCGTTACATATTTATTATTAAGGCAGTAGTTAATATAGTTACTTGATTTGCTTATAATTCTGACAGGATTAAATGAGAGGTGATCCTGGTAAACACCAGGAAATCATATAAGAATGGTTATAAATGACCATAATTTTTAAAGGGGTGGACCGGTAAGCCAGCGGAAGGCCTCGGTCAGATGACCAAAAGCTCCAAAGGCGGGTCATCATCTGACTAAGACCCGCGTCAGGAAACATTTGTCCTGTTTCCTGACGAACCTTACCTAACCTAACCTAACCTAACCAGGAAATCGCCATATTCACTGGGAAACTACGTTATCATATCAACAACAAGCCACTGACTTATTGATCTCCCTTCTTACTGGTCACCCATCTAATGACTTTTAAACCAGTCCGTACTTAACCTGACTCAGTGTGAAGCTCTTATGTACATAGCCAATCGAGCTTCATAGCTATTCCATTGTAACCTGTGTTCTCTCTCTCTCTCTCTCTTTTCGTGCTTATAGCTTGAATATCTGAGCAAATAGAGAGGTGTGAATTACACAAGGGGATGAGATAATGAGTCTCAGGAGAGGTGGAGGACAGGTGTGCTCAAACAGCGGCAGAGTCAGATGTTTCAAAGATGAGAATGTTGAAGGAGTGAGTGTCATATGTGATGTAAAGGCAATGTGTATTTGTTTTCAATTTGCTCGTCAGGAGAATCAACCCTTGATAGTGCAATGACCTCCTCTCAATGGCTAGTATGATAATCTTAAAAAAAACTGAGTCAATGATTAAATAGTTGTGTCAATGACTCGAAGATCACAGAAGAGCGATTTAGCATGAGACAGATGTCACCAGGAAAAATACGATATAAAGATGTAACATCCCCAGTCATTCACAGTCACTTAAACAGTGTCTTGTCAGAACCTTGCTGACATCACAGTAATTTAGAGGCGGTAGGGTAAGAAAATACTCAGACAGCTCCATGAAGAAACCTGATTCATTTTCCTGAAGTTCGTTTATACTCCTCTCTGAGGCTGTGGGTCCTCAGTCATATGAATTAACAAAAGAACGAATGGTGACTTGAACCGTGTGTGTGTGTGTGTGTGTGTGTGTGTGTGTGTGTGTGTGTGTGTGTGTGTATGTGTGTGTATGTGTGTGTGTGTGTGTGTGTGTGTGTGTGTGCTTTATTGGATATTTTTAATAGATAGAACATGTGTGTAGTCGAAATATACAGTACTAATTTTATCTCTGAATTTATAGTTTCATTAATGATGTCTTTCCGGCTAGGAAGCACCTGTGCAAGCCGCCTACTGCTTTTCTGTAATGGTCCTTAGAAGGAAGATTTCATCCTGTGGGAAGACTTGACAGAGTACCAACATAGCTGCAACTATTTAGCTCATCAGCAAATTGTGTATGGAGCTTTCTCTTATTATTTTTTTTATCACACTGGCCGATTCCCACCAAGGCAGGGTGGCCCGAAAAAGAAAAACTTTCACCATCATTCACTCCATCACTGTCTTGCCAGAAGGGTGCTTTACACTACAGTTTTTAAACTGCAACATTAACACCCCTCCTTCAGAGTGAAGGCACTGTACTTCCCATCTCCAGGACTCAAGTCCGGCCTGCCGGTTTCCCTGAATCCCTTCATAAATGTTACTTTGCTCACACTCCAACAGCACGTCAAGTATTAAAAACCATTTGTCTCCATTCACTCCTATCAAACACGCTCACGCATGCCTGCTGGAAGTCCAAGCCCCTCGCACACAAAACCTCCTTTACCCCCTCCCTCCAGCCCTTCCTAGGCCGACCCCTACCCCGCCTTCCTTCCACTACAGACTGATACACTCTTGAAGTCATTCTGTTTCGCTCCATTCTCTCTACATGTCCGAACCACCTCAACAACCCTTCCTCAGCCCTCTGGACAACAGTTTTCTCTTATATTAACATAATCTTTCTATCCGCAATTAATGTACGTTCCGTGGCTGAGTTAGTATAAATATGCAAGGTGCATTTGAGAAGGCATGGATTAGGGTCCCAATAATCCTTACATAATTTATTATTACCGATATATAGTGTTATCATATATCATTGCCAAGGTATATTTCCTGCTACATGAAAAATGTCTTAGTTAATTCTAACTTATTATTTAAAAATCAGCTTTATGTAAAGCTTTATGTAAAGCTTTATGCGAAGCTTTATGTAAAGTGCTTAATATCGCCCAATCTCCTTTACACAGAGCCACTCTAAGTCGGATGGATAGTAGGAGATTATATCCAACTATCCATAGCACTAAGCAGGATCAACATTTTTCGGAAAATCAAAATTCTTTTTCTGGAGCCTCATAGAGGATTATATACCTGGTTAACTCTTGTGTGTCCTGTGTTAAAATATTCTAACCTTTCTATCAACCCACTCATCCAGAAAGACAACAGTCACAAATACGTATCTTAATCACGTAATGTCAGGAAGTGAAAAAAGGCAATGGGCCAAGAACAAGCTACCACTGGGACAAGAATTCACTTTCTATCGAGCTTAACGTAGAAGCTCAACACTGGGAAAAACATTGCTCCAACGAAAGATTGTTGGGACAATGTTTGTGTTGTGTTCGTGCTCGAAGTTGGGTGACGGTCGTACTGTTGTCTGAAGTGTAAACACAAAAATGTTGAGGAAGCTTTAGCTTGGATAGTATTTTCCTCTAGAGAAAGTTTTTTTCATGTCATTCACAAAGATCTCCTTAAAGTGAAACGTCATGTCATTAAAGCTCTTCTCAGAGCGAAACGTTCTCCCAGTAAACTCTAGTTTGGCCTTCAGCTTCTAAGGTAAACATCGCATTTCCTCTTCCTTACTTCGGCGCATGATACCCTAGAGGACTCCAGTCAAAGGAAATGTAATATATTCCGGAATTCTTGCATACGAGAAGGAAATATTACATGTCTGAGAACGTCAAGAAGCTTTGAATGATTGATCATGTAAGTCTCAAAACATTCTCATATTCTATTATGCTTTTGAGAAGAAGATTCCCTGTGAATATTACTGGAATGGCGTTCAAAGTTCATTTATTTAATGTTATGTGTATGTATTATATGGTTTATAAAGAACTGCAGTTTGTTTTATTTTGACGTCATTTTCATGATTACTCAATTGACATCAATATAGCCCATTTGTTTCAGTTCTGTTTACATTGCAGGGTCCTGAAAACAACTGCAGACAATCGACCTAAAAGGAAGAGTTTTGGAGAGGATCCTTAAAGCCACAAGAAGAGCCTGTTTACCTCCCGACATCCGACCCTCATACATTTTAGAACAGCAGTCTGTTGCGGGAATGTCTCTGCTGTCATCTTCCTTCGTTTCTCCCGTCGCTGGGAATCACATTAGTCCCAGGAACGTGGCTTCCGTAATCTCTCTCTCTCTCGCTCTCTCTCTCTCTCTCTCTCTCTCTCTCTCTCTCTCTCTCTCTCTCTCTCTCTCTCTCTCTCTCTCTTTCTTTTCTTTCTCTTATGAAGCATTTCGTTGGCTACCTTATCTCCTGCCTCATGGTACTACTCGGCAAGATATCTTTAATATAGAAATAAGGGCCAATACTTCAAGTACTTACTTCAGATTCGTGGACTAGTTGTAAATCGTTCCAGCACCTTACGTCAGTCGCATGCATCAGCCAAGTGTAAATATTTAACCTGCGTAAATCCCAACACCAGTTCTTCTTACATACAGATGCGCAAATAAGCCCACATGCAGAAAATAAAACAAAATACGAGTGTTCTCATGTGGGTTCTTCTCTGTCCTTGATTAGCGTTGAACTCTATTGTTGAGAATTAAACCTTTGTCAGTAAAAAAAAAGAGCTAGAAAGAGAGCAAGATTTGTCATTTTGCCTGCTCCATCAAAAGCGTAATTTTGAAAGCAAACTCACACAGGGATACCTCGAATTAAACCTTTCATTGACTGATTTCAGAGCTGCCAATTTGGATGGCCTGTGACGTCAAATAAACAATTGGCAAAATTTTGGATACGATTCTCGTAACAATGATATGCAACAATGGATGATATTCCCGTCCCATTGCTATGCTACAATGGTCACTATTCTCTCCACTCGTTATGTTCTACAGAGCCTCCTACTCAAATTGGCAATCAGAGAGTGAAAGCTCTTGACTCACACCAGAATGGGAGTACATTTGAGTACAGAGTAGTACATGGGTGAACATGGCAATGCACGGGAAAGTTAAATACATGATTACAGTCCGTGATGTGGTTTTGGACTAACTACAGCATCGTTAAGTCTAGTGAATAGCACTGAGGTGCACTGGATGTTTTTAATTGCAGACAATGTTTCGCCCGTGTCGTCACAACGTCGCCATTAAACTATTTGTAGGATTTAATTATAGTTTATTCATCCTGAGAGGAATTTACTTATTCGAGAGCCATAGACAGCTATCTCTCTCTCTCTCTCTCTCTCTCTCTCTCTCTCTCTCTCTCTCTCTCTCTCTCTCTCTCTCTCTCTCTCTCTCTCTCACCCCCTTTTGCCACCCATTGATATTACCACCACTTCTGTTGCTATTACTACTACTACTACTCCCACTAC
>NC_091362.1:20483138-20490638 GCF_038502225.1 Cherax quadricarinatus
GTATTCACCCACTACCCCCCCTCCCAACAGTGACGCATGCGGTATTTACCCACTACCCCCCCTCCCAACAGTGACGCATGCGGTATTCACCCACTACCCCCCCTCCCAACAGTGACGCATGCGGTATTCACCCACTACCCCCCCCCTCCCAACAGTGACGCATGCGGTATTTACCCACTACCCCCTCCTCCCAACAGTGACGCATGCGGTATTCACCCACTACCCCCCCCCCCCAACAGTGACGCATGCGGTATTCACCCACTACCCCCCCCCCTCCCAACAGTGACGCATGCGGTATTCCCCCGCTACCCCCCCCGTCCCAACAGTGACGCATGCGGTATTCACCCACTACCCCCCCCTCCCAACAGTGACGCATGCGGTATTCACCCACTACCCCCCCTCCCAACAGTGACGCATGCGGTATTCACCCACTACCCCCTCTCCCAACAGTGACGCATGCGGTATTCACCCACTACCCCCCCCCTCCCAACAGTGACGCATGCGGTATTCACCCACTACCCCCCCCTCCCAACAGTGACGCATGCGGTATTCACCCACTACCCCCCCCCCTCCCAACAGTGACGCATGCGGTATTCACCCACTACCCCCCCCCCCTCCCAACAGTGACGCATGCGGTATTCACCCACTACCCCCCCGTCCCAACAGTGACGCATGCGGTATTCACCGACTACCCCCCCCCTCCCAACAGTGACACATGCGGTATTCACCCACTACCCCCCCTACCAACAGTGACGCATGCGGTATTCACCCACTACCCCCCCCCCTCCCAACAGTGACGCATGCGGTATTCACCCACTACCCCCCCCCCTCCCAACAGTGACGCATGCGGTATTCACCCACTACCCCCCCCGCCCAACAGTGACGCATGCGTCATATTGCAAAAGGATAAAACAACGAAATTTCTGTTGATATTTTCTTTGTTGCAGGGTAAAGAGGGTGGCATAGACGCTAATGAAAGGTTCTTGATTTAAGGAATTGGAGCTGCTCAACCCTTTCCTGGGATCAAATCTCACTGCCTCCTATTTACCGATTCCTAGTAAGGAGTAATAGTGGTAATAGTAGTAGTAGTAGTAGTAGTAGTAGTAGTAGTAGTAGTAGTAGTAGTAGTAGTAGTAGTAGTAGTAGTAGTAGTAGTAGTAGTAGTAGTAGTAATAATAATAATAATAATAATAATAATAATAATAATAATAATAATAATAATAATAATAATAATAATAATAATAATAATAATTAATAATTATTAATAATCCGGATCTCTGATAATTCGACCCCTTCTTACTTCCTTAGGAATCTTGTTGAGGTCGACACTGCCAAAACCTACGTAAGAACTATGCAAATAAAGCTTAGATTACGCCAACTTTGGAAAGGTAATCCCGTCAAGTGGAGATATTTCAGAAAGCTTTAGCGGAGAGAAACCTCTGAACGTTAATGAATTGCGTGTAGAATGAGCTCAGAAGATGCAAAAATTGAACCAACGTGCTGAAACTTGACTCCTGTCGATACTCATGTAATATTACATATATATATATATATATAGATATATATATATATATATATATATATATATATATATATATATATATATATATATATATATATATATATATATATATATATATATATTTATATATATATATATATTTATATATATATATATTTATATATATATATATATATTTATATATATATATATATATAGATATTTGGGAGTGGACGTGTCAGCGGATGGGTCTATGAAAGATGAGGTGAATCATAGAATTGATGAGGGAAAAAGAGTGAGTGGTGCACTTAGGAGTCTGTGGAGACAAAGAACTTTGTCCTTGGAGGCAAAGAGGGGAATGTATGAGAATATAGTTTTACCAACGCTCTTATATGGGTGTGAAGCGTGGGTGATGAATGTTGCAGCGAGGAGAAGGCTGGAGGCAGTGGAGATGTCATGTCTGAGGGCAATGTGTGGTGTGAATATAATGCATAGAATTCGTAGTTTGGAAGTTAGGAGGAGGTGCGGGATTACCAAAACTGTTGTCCAGAGGGCTGAGGAAGGGTTGTTGAGGTGGTTCGGACATGTAGAGAGAATGGAGCGAAACAGAATGACTTCAAGAGTGTATCAGTCTGTAGTGGAAGGAAGGCGGGGTAGGGGTCGGCCTAGGAAGGGTTGGAGGGAGGGGGTAAAGGAGGTTTTGTGTGCGAGGGGCTTGGACTTCCAGCAGGCATGCTTGAGCGTGTTTGATAGGAGTGAATGGAGACAAATGGTTTTTAATACTTGACGTGCTGTTGGAGTGTGAGCAAAGTAACATTTATGAAGGGATTCAGGGAAACCGGCAGGCCGGACTTGAGTCCTGGAGATGGGAAGTACAGTGCCTGCACTCTGAAGGAGGGGTGTTAATGTTGCAGTTTAAAAACTGTAGTGTAAAGCACCCTTCTGGCAAGACAGTGATGGAGTGAATGATGGTGAAAGTTTTTCTTTTTCGGGCCACCCTGCCTTGGTGGGAATCGGCCGGTGTGATAATAAAAAAAAAAAAATATATATATATATATATATATATATATATATATATATATATATATATATATATATATATATATATATATATATATTGAATGGAGCGAAGCAGAATGACTTCAAGAGTGTATCAGTCTGTAGTGGAAGGAAGGCGGGGTAGGGGTCGGCCTAGGAAAGGTTGAATGGAGGGGGTAAAGGAGGTTTTGTGTGTGAGGGGCTTGGACTTCCAGCAGGCATGCGTGAGCGTGTTTGATAGGAGTGAATGGAGACAAATGGTTTTTAATACTTGTGCTGTTGGAGTGTGAGCAAAGTAACATTTATGAAGGGGTTCAGGGAAACCGGCAGGCCGGACTTGAGTCCTGGAGATGGGAAGTACAGTGCCTGCACTCTGAAGGAGGGGTGTTAATGTTGCAGTTTAAAAACTGTAGTGTAAAGCACCCTTCTGGCAAGACAGTGATGGAGTGAATGATGGTGAAAGTTTTTCTTTTTCGGGCCACCCTGCCTTGGTGGGAATCGGCCAGTGTGATAATAAAAAAATATTTATTTATTTATTATCACACTGGCCGATTCCCACCAAGGCAGAGTGGCCCGAAAAAGAAAAACTTTCACCATCATTCACTCCATCACTGTCTTGCCATCAATGTCTTGCAACATTAGCACCCCTCCTTCAGAGTGCAGGCACTGTACTTCCCATCTCCAGGACTCAAGTCCGGCCTGCCGGTTTCCCTGAACCCCTTCATAAATGTTACTTTGCTCACACTCCAACAGCACGTCAAGTATTAAAAACCATTTGTCTCCATTCACTCCTATCAAACACGCTCACGCATGCCTGCTGGAAGTCCAAGCCCCTCACACACAAAACCTCCTTTACCCCTTCCCTCCAACCTTTCCTAGGCCGACCCCTACCCCGCCTTCCTTCCACTACAGACTGATGCACTCTTGAAGTCATTCTGTTTCTCTCCATTCTCTCTACATGTCCGAACCACCTCAACAACCCTTCCTCAGCCCTCTGGACAACAGTTTTGGTAATCCCGCACCTCCTCCTAACTTCCAAACTACGAATTCTATGCATTATATTCACATTATATTGCCCTCAGACATGACATCTCCACTGCCTCCAGCCTTCTCCTCGCTGCAACATTCATCACCCATGCTTCACACCCATATAAGAGCGTTGGTAAAACTATACTCTCATACATTCCCCTCTTTGCCTCCAAGGACAAAGTTCTTTGTCTCCACAGACTCCTAAGTGCACCACTCACCCTTTTCCCCTCATCAATTATATGATTCACCTCATCTTTCATAGACCCATCCGCTGACACGTCCACTCCCAAATATCTGAATACATTCACCTCCTCCATACTCTCTCCCTCCAATCTGATATCCAATCTTTCATCACCTAATCTTTTTGTTATCCTTATAACCTTACTCTTTCCTGTATTCACTTTTAATTTTCTTCTTTTGCATACCCTACCAAATTCATCCACCAATCTCTGCAACTTCTCTTCAGAATCTCCCAAGAGCACAGTGTCATCAGCAAAGAGCAACTGTGACAACTCCCACTTTATGTGTGATTCTTTATCTTTTAACTCCACGCCTCTTGCCAAGACCCTCGCATTTACTTCTCTTACAACCCCATCTATAAATATATTAAACAACCACGGTGACATCACACATCCTTGTCTAAGGCCTACTTTTACTGGGAAATAATTTCCCTCTTTCCTACATACTCTAACTTGAGCCTCACTATCCTCGTAAAAACTCTTCACTGCTTTCAGTAACCTACCTCCTACACCATACACTTGCAACATCTGCCACATTGCCCCCCTATCCACCCTGTCATACGCCTTTTCCAAATCCATAAATGCCACAAAGACCTCTTTAGCCTTATCTAAATACTGTTCACTTATGTGTTTCACTGTAAACACCTGGTCCACACACCCCCTACCTTTCCTAAAGCCTCCTTGTTCATCTGCTATCCTATTCTCCGTCTTACTCTTAATTCTTTCAATAATAACTCTACCATACACTTTACCAGGTATACTCAACAGACTTATTCCACTATAATTTTTGCACTCTCTTTTGTCCCCTTTGCCTTTATACAAAGGAACTATGCATGCTCTCTGCCAATCCCTAGGTACCTTACCTTCTTCCATAAATTTATTAAATAATTGCACCAACCACTCCAAAACTATATCCCCCACCTGCTTTTAACATTTCTATCTTTATCCCATCAATCCCGGCTGCCTTACCCCCTTTCATTTTACCTACTGCCTCACGAACTTCCCCCACACTCACAACTGGCTCTTCCTCACTCCTACAAGATGTTATTCCTTCTTGCCCTATACACGAAATCACAGCTTCCCTATCTTCATCAACGTTTAACAATTCCTCGAAATATTCCCTCCATCTTCCCAATACCTCTGACTCTCCATTTAATAACTCTCCTCTCCTATTTTTAACTGACAAATCCATTTTTTCTCTAGGCTTCCTTAACTTGTTAATCTCACTCCAAAACTTTTTCTTATTTTCAACAAAAATTTGTTGATAACATCTCACCCACTCTCTCATTTGCTCTCTTTTTACATTGCTTCACCACTCTCTTAACCTCTCTCTTTTTCTCCATATACTCTTCCCTCCTTGCATCACTTCTACTTTGTAAAAACTTCTCATATGCTAACTTTTTCTCCCTTACTACTCTCTTTACATCATTCCACCAATCGCTCCTCTTCCCTCCCGCACCCACTTTCCTGTAACCACAACTTCTGCTGAACACTCCAACACTACATTTTTAAACCTACCCCATCCTCTTCGACCCCATTGCCTATGCTCTCATTAGCCCATCTATCCTCCAATAGCTGTTTATATCTTACCCTAACTGCCTCGTCTTTTAGTTTATAAACCTTCACCTCTCTCTTCCTTGATGCTTCTATTCTCCTTGTATCCCATCTACCTTTTACTCTCAGTGTAGCTACAACTAGAAAGTGATCTGATATACCTGTGGCCCCTCTATAAACATGTACATCCTGAAGTCTACTCAACAGTTTTTTATCTACCAATACATAATCCAACAAACTACTGTCATTTCGCCCTACATCATATCTTGTATACTTATTTATCCTCTTTTTCTTAAAATATGTATTACCTATAACTAAACCCCTTTCTATACAAAGTTCAATCAAAGGGCTCCCATTTTCATATATATAAATATATATATATATATATATATATATATATATATATATATATATATATATATATATATATATATATATATATATATATATATATATATATATATATATATATATATATATATAGTATATATATATAATATATATATATATATATATATATATATGTATATATATATATATATATATATATATATATATATATATATATATATATATATATATATATATATATATATATATATATATATAGGGAGGTACATATTATTGCAAACTGGACTACAATCGAACCGAAGGCAATGCGTACCGTTCTACCACTGTATTAAATTAATTTTCTTTGATTGAGGCTACAATCGTCAATTTCGAGTTTTCCTTGCATTGATTCCATGGGTCTGAGGGGCTACATGTATCCCAAGGACTGCTGGTGATGATGGCTGAGGAACTTATTAGAAACTTGTAGTTGTTACAACAGATAGTGGCGTCTGTAAATAGTTAATACACAAACGGTTGCTCCTTCCTGTTTCTTGGGTCAGCAGTCTTTAAAATAAGATGAAAATAAGGTGAAAATCAGCGAGGAAGATGTCATTGGGAATAAATATGATCGGTGATCAATGATTCTGGGCATAGGACATCAGGAAGGGGAAAAAGAATAGTGTCACGTCAGTGAACATGACCACTGGGAAAAGTGAATCATTAGTTCACTTCTAATTCACCTTGATGAAAGGAACACGATTTTAAAACCCCCCAAAAAAGGAGTTGTAAGATATTAGTCATAAGGACGGATAATATTGATTTCACACACAAAGCGAAGTCAAGGTGTAAGACGTATAAACTAAGTGAAAAGATGTCACTTTAAAATATTTCATTTGAAGACTAATAAATACAGAGGATGAGAGGGGGCAAAAGACATCACCAAACGTTAAAATCAACCCACAGATGTATACTTTCTAGACTTAAGTAGGAATGGAAAGATTAGGCAGCCTCTAGTTCCCCTTGTCTATAAAAAACAGAGCGTCATTAGATGGGACTCTAATAAGGAGAGACTTTTTCAAAACTTAACATCATAGAAATACGCTGTGGTCGGACTTGTTCGACGAAGTTCTGGGAGCGAAAAGAACTCCTAAAGTCCTCTTAGTGGCAGCAGGCATGACTGCTAACCTTCCTGATGGTGTTAACGCTCTGGAATGCCAACCAGCCTGATGGAAAGTAAAGGTATTTATTATTTACGCTGGCAACAGAGGTAGAGTACGTGCTCTATGTGAGGTTTTGTTTAAATAACACTTTGAATTCCAGCAAATACGAAGTTGTATCTGTTGGAACGTTTGTAAAAGTGTACCGTAGCATATCACCTTTAAATGTCCCCCTGCTCTATATTTATATATAGGTGGATCTGAGATAAGTAAGAAGCAATTTGTAAAAAAATATGAAACATCAGTAAATTACTTACGTGTATTTCTGCCTTAGAGCTCCTTTCCAGCAAGATAAATTGGTTTCTGGCTGAGAAGAGATCTAGTCAGCTCTCTCTCTTTCACCTGTGTTTTAATTTTCTGTGTTTTATGACTCTTGAAACCAAGCATGTAATGAGAAATATAAAGTAACCTCGCGTGATCAAGCCATTTTTGATCGTCTAATTTTAAATACGAAAATCTTTGTTGATTGTACTGGTCAGGTCTTCAGAGAAATTCTGCTAAGTTGTTGATCAAACAGACCATTGATGGATGCCCCACTGGAGAGAAGTTAAGAATATATATATATATATATATATATATATATATATATATA
>NC_091362.1:20495638-20503138 GCF_038502225.1 Cherax quadricarinatus
GTAGTGGAGGGAAGGGTGAGTAGTGGAGGGAAGGGTGAGTAGCGGAGGGAAGGGTGAGTAGTGGAGGGAAGGGAGAGTAGTGGAGGGAAGAGTGAGTAGTGGAGGAAAGGGTGAGTAGTGGAGGGAAGGGTGAGTAGTGGAGGGAAGGGTGAGTAGCAGAGGGAAGGATGAGTAGTGGAGGGAAGGGTGAGTAGTGGAGGGAAGGGTGAGTAGTGGAGGGAAGGGTGAGTAGCAGAGGGAAGGATGAGTAGTGGAGGGAAGGGTGAGTAGTGGAGGGAAGGGTGAGTACTGGAGGGAAGGGTGAGTACTGGAGGGAAGGGTGAGTAGTGGAGGGAAGGGTGAGTAGTGGAGGGAAGGGTGAGTAGCAGAGGGAAGGGTGAGTAGTGGAGGGAAGGGTGAGTAGTGGAGGGAAGGGTGAGTAGTGGAGGGAAGGGTGAGTAGTGGAGGGAAGGGAGAGTACTGGAGGGAAGGGAGAGTACTGGAGGGAAGGGAGAGTACTGGAGGGAAGGGAGAGTACTGGAGGGAAGGGAGAGTACTGGAGGGAAGGGAGAGTACTGGAGGGAAGGGAGAGTACTGGAGTGAAGGGAGAGTACTGGAGAGAAGGGAGAGTGCTGGAGGGAAGGGAGAGTACTGGAGGGAAGGGAGAGTACTGGAGGGAAGGGAGAGTACTGGAGGGAAGGGAGAGTACTGGAGGGAAGGGAGAGCACTGGAGGGAAGGGAGAGTACTGGAGGGAAGGGAGAGTACTGGAGGGAAGGGAGAGTACTGGAGGGAAGGGAGAGCAACGGAGGGAAGGGAGAGTACTGGAGGGAAGGGAGAGTACTGGAGGGAAGGGAGAGTACTGGAAGGAAGGGAGAGTACTGGAGGGAAGGGAGAGTACTGGAGGGAAGGGAGAGTACTGGAGGGAAGGGAGAGTACTGGAGGGAACGGAGAGTACTGGAGGGAAGGAAGAGCACTGGAGGGAAGGGAGAGTACTGGAGGAAAGGGAGAGCACTGGAGGGAAGGGAGAGCACTGGAGGGAAGGGAGAGTACTGGAGGGAAGGGAGAGTACTAGAGGGAAGGGAGAGTTCTGGAGGGAAGGGAGAGTTCTGGAGGGAAGGGAGAGTTCTGGAGGGAAGGGTGAGTACTGGAGGGAAGGGAGAGTTCTGGAGGGAAGGGAGAGTTCTGGAGGGAAGGGAGAGTACTGGAGGGAAGGGAGAGTACTGGAGGGAAGGGAGAGTACTGGAGGGAAGGGAGAGTACTGGAGGGAAGGGAGAGTACTGGAGGGAAGGGAGAGTACTGGAGGGAAGGGAGAGTACTAGACCGAAGGGAGAGTACTAGAGAGAAGGGAGAGCACTGGAGGGAAGGGAGAGTACTGGAGGGAAGGGAGAGTACTGGAGGGAAGGGAGAGCACTGGAGGGAAGGGAGAGTACTGGAGGGAAGGGAGAGTACTGGAGGGAAGGGAGAGTACTGGAGGGAAGGGAGAGTACTGGAGGGAAGGGAGAGTACTGGAGGGAAGGGAGAGTACTAGAGGGAAGGGAGAGGGAGAGAGTACTGGAGGGAACTGGAGGGAAGGGAGAGTACTGGGGAGGGTGAGGGGGAAGGGAGACTGGAGGGAAGGGAGAGTACTGGAGGGAAGGGAGAGGGAGGGAAGGGAGGAGGGAAGGGAGAGTACTGGAGTACTGGAGGGAAGGGAGAGTACTGGAGGGAAGGGAGTACTGGAGTGAAGGGAGAGTACTGGAGGGAAGGGAGAGTACTGGAGGGGGAGAGCACTGGAGGGAAGGGAGAGTACTAGAGGGAAGGGTGAGTACTGGAGGGAAGGGTGAGTACTGGAGGGGAGAGTACTAGAGGGAAGGGAGAGTACTAGAGGGAAGGGTGAGTACTGGAGGGAAGGGAGAGTACTAGAGGGAAGGGTGAGTACTGGAGGGAAGGGAGAGTACTAGAGGGAAGGGTGAGTACTGGAGGGAAGGGAGAGTACTAGAGGGAAGGGAGAGTACTGGAGGGAAGGGAGAGTACTAGAGGGAAGGGTGAGTACTGGAGGGAAGGGAGAGTACTAGAGGGAAGGGTGAGTACTGGAGGGAAGGGAGAGTACTAGAGGGAAGGGAGAGTACTAGAGGGAAGGGAGAGTACTAGAGGGAAGGGAGAGTACTAGAGGGAAGGGAGAGTACTAGAGGGAAGGGAGAGTACTGGAGGGAAGGGAGAGTACCAGAGGAAGATAATGGAAGATAACAGAAACGCTAAAAGATTAAAATAAACATTTAGGAAGCAAAGAAACTATAAAAATGTTGGCGATAATACAAGAAAATAAATAATTTAAGGCGACACTAAGGCATGTAAAGGAATAAATACTGGGAATTTTTTTTAGGGTCTTACAGTAAAGTTTAGGAACTGGAAATAAATACAAGTTAAGGTACTTTAAATTGGTGTATGTTAAAGTAAGTGCAAGAAGCTATTGAAAAACACATTTGATTGTCAGATAAATTCAAGTGACTGGGAAAACCATCTAGGGACACAGGAGACAAGATTTTAATGGGACCTGAGGAGTCAAAGGGACATCCCCGCGATGTCCAAGACCCAGCAGAGTCAATGCCTCACCCGAGCTCAACTAAGCTGCTTAGATGACATCAAACACATCACAAATCTCTTCAAAGAAACATGCGTTCCGTTCGCTTAATTACCTTAAGGATTATCTAATTCACCTGACTGCTGACGGGGACAAATTCCTAATTCTGCGGGACACGTCTGGGCTCTGTGAATGACAGAGGCCATATACCTGGTTCACACTTTGTCGCCACTCTCAGACTATTGACTATTACAAGGAAAACGTTGCTCCTGTAACCACAGACGGTGCTCCTGTAACTCCAGACGGTGCTCCTGTAACCCCAGACGGTGCTCCTGTAACTCCAGACGGTGCTCTTGTAACCCCAGACGGTGCTCCTGTAACCACAGACGGTGCTCTTGTAACCCCAGACGGTGCTCCTGTAACCCCAGACGGTGCTCTTGTAACCCCAGACGGTGCTCCTGTAACCACAGACGGTGCTCTTGTAACCCCAGACGGTGCTCTTGTAACCTCAGACGGTGCTCCTGTAACCACAGACGGTGCTTCTGTAACCCCAAACGGTGCTCCTGTAACCCCAGACGGTGCTTATGTAACCACAGAAGGTGCTCCTGTAACCCCAGACGGTGCTCCTGTAACCACAGACGGTGCTCTTGTAACCCCAGACGGTGCTTATGTAACCACAGAAGGTGCTCCTGTAACCCCAGACGGTGCTCCTGTAACCACAGACGGTGTACAGGTGGAGATTCAGTCAATCCTTGCTCGCTATCTGTAGTTTTACGTTGACAACTTGTAACTGCTGGGAGTTTCGTAATTAATACTCCTGTAACTACTGAAAGTTCCATAGTGAATTGTCCTGTAACTAATCAGTGTTGTAATGAACACTTCTGCCCTTAGTGGCTGTGTTGTAGTGAATATTACTGAACTACAGATAGTGTTTTAGGGAATACTTATCTATTATTAATTCTCTAGTAAATACCCCTGGAAAATCATTTTTTTTTATTCATTCTAATTCACCAACTGCTGCAAAAAGAAATTTATTAGTTTGTAATTAGATAATGGTTTAAGACGGGGTGAAAGGTTTAATTTTTCTTTCCAGTTTGTGAGACAGTTGCCAACTGTTCTACGATAACTGTCATGTACTGGTTGTTATGAATTTCGTTTCGTCAGAGAATGTCTTTCCTCACAGACTTGAAAGGTTCTACAAAACTGCCTATTGGATATGAGCTGTCTGTCCAAGCTCCAGCTCCTCACCTCTATCAGGCACTCCCACACACCTCTTACTCATTCTCATATCCATTCAACTCCTTCACACATCTTCACTGCTCTCTCCTGTCTCTCATTTCCATAAAAGTCACTCGCATTCCCACCCTACACTCCGACATTTCCCTTCTGCATCACCAAGCATTACTTCCATGCCACTAAGAATTTCTTAAGCATCCCTAACAACTCAGTCCCACAGCCTTTTTATTTTCATATAGAATACAACCTATTCGTCTCTCATTCCCCACTCCCACACACGTCCGTAACTCATCCCTACCAAAGTCGAACTCACTCCCACCCTCCTTCCCACACTCCTAAAACTCATTTCCAAACTTTTCCAACATACACCCGCACTCCTTAACAAAGGCTGACTTCTTCACCAAGCTCAGGACTGAAAGAAATAAGAGAGGAAGCAGAGAAACCGTTCTGTCTAGGAATGATTCTTACCATTCTCCCGTGAGATAAGCCAGGACATGTGACAGGGGTTTTCTCTTGTAAGATAAGCCGGGATACGTAACACGGGTTGCTAGGAGCTTTCTAGAATCTAGCATTTGATCACCAAGTACCTGACTAGTCATAGTACCGAGACTACACTTCTCTGAGCAGTATAATCAACACACGCTTTAGTACTGAAACAAAAAACCCAATTTTTGACAGGGGAAAGGGTAATGACGGAGGAGAGAGGGTAAGAGAGGGAGATGGGAAAAGGAGGAGAGGAGGAGGAAGAGGGAATGGGAAGACAATAACTTCGAGGACTTTCGTACATTAAGACATTATCAAGAAGCACCAAGGAGATAATGGAGGCTAAACACAGCTGCAGTCCTAGACTGCGACCCCACCAGATCAACACACAAGTGTAACAATAACAGTCTTATTACCCAGTTTACAAAAATAAACTAACATGTTAAAAATACTATTATTATTTTTATTTTTAGTAATAACAGTAGTAGTAATAGTATTTTTAAGAGCAGAAAAAAACAGTAGTAGTAGTATTAGTAGTAGCAGTAGTAGTAGTAGTGATAGTATTTTTAATAGCAGAAGCAACAGTAGTAATATTAGTAGCAGTATTATTATTATTAGTAGTAGTAGTAGTAGTAGTAGTATCATCAAGGGAAGCACTAAACCCGTAGCTATCATACTGTGTCTAGGGAATGGGAAGTAACTAAGTTGGATCCAACGAACGAAAGAGCACGTTAAATTTCAAGAATCAAGAGCCCCTCACCGGCATCAAGGAACGTTCCTTGAAGAACATGGCTGGATAAACACCTTACACAGTGTCATGATATCCCACATTAACTATTTGTCTCGAAGGATTTTTTCAAAACAGAGAATTTGTCTTACTAGAATACCTTTCAATTGATAATATTTAAAAAAACCAGATTCGTAAGTTTGTTTCACTTAATATCTTAAAAGCAAAAATCTCCTCTATCCATTAAAAAATTTATATATTACGAAATTATATTTTTGTTTCATTACCGAAACGTTTCGCCTTCAGAGTAGGCTTCTTCAGACTCAAATTGGAGATAGAAGGAGCACTGGAGAGGTAATAATGATGTGATCAATCCATCAACCTTGAAGAAGTAGCTTTGAGGTAGTCAGTCCCTCAACTTTAAAACGCATCCAGCACAATAGTCTTAATCAATTTAAGTCAGAAACAGAGGTGACCCACTGTATGGGCGAAACGTTGTTGCATTATTCTATATTCGTGCTTGCTGTTACTGCAAACCTTACTTAAAAGCTTCAATTTTTTTCCTTTCTATGATACATCATAATATAAAAAATATTTAGTGAAAGGAACCACTGCATTAAAGATTGGCAATATATTTATTTTATTTTCATGTAAATATGTGTGTGTGGTAGAGTGCCATGCTTGAGAGAACTCGTCTGACTTGGGTAAAGTGCTCCAAAGTGCCTGTCAAGGTGTGTTGTATTGAGTCTGTCAGTTACAGCCACTAGCAGACTGCCACTAACCAAGACAGAGGAGCATACACCACTCGTGAGTTGACTCGTTCCTCATAGCATGGCCTGTGTATCATCACCTAGCTTCCTGATATGTCCTGGAGATCTATGGAGAAATAAAGAGCTCTCGACCCTTTGCCTTCGTGATATTTAGAGAAGCAACAAGGGGAGCAGTAGCGGGAGCAGAAACAACAGAAGTTGTGGTAGCACTCGCAGTACTAACAGTAGTAGCAGCAGTAGAAGTAGTAATAGTTGTAGCGGGAATAGTTGTAGTAGTGGTGATTCTAGTAGAGGTAGTAGCAGTAGTAGTAGTAATAGCAATTGTTGTCACATTATTTTTCGAAGTCGAGGTTATAAATTTAAGTTTTATCGTCAAGGATGACTTGAAAACCTTCACAATCACCAGTTAGTTGTTTTTCCAATTCACAGATTAACTACGCAAATAGCAAGAGTAAAACCCAAGGTGGAACATGCTAAATACCCTAAATATAAATCACTACCTCACAATAGTACTCGCCTACAGAATAAATATACGTAACAGTTTCCTGTACACCTCCAGCACACAGGATAATGAGAAACAGATGATTAAAAGTCACGGAACCTTGCAAGGTATCCCACTGGGTTGTGAGAGGATGCTCAGAGACGCAGTATGAATCACCAGTAAAAAAAAAATCGAATCAATGCAAACTTGACAGTTACTTTGGGCAGATTTTTGACAACAACTGATTGATGTAAAGTTTTAATGTTACGTATTAATGTTAATGTAGGAAATTAGTTCCTGGCGAGGCATTTATCTCTTCCTGAACTATAATTTTCTTTAAAAGTTCAAAGTATCAATTTTCCTACAAATTTTTTAAGTAGGATTGCACATACATGTCAGCGATTTTTTAAACATAAGAATGTGTTCAGCATTTTCTATAGGTGTAGTAGCAATTATTCGAAGATTGTGATTATCTCTAAACAACAGAAGTATATTCCTCATATATACTTCTTTTTTTCTATTTCTTTAGCGGTATATATATTAATATCGATTGTCCCTCCAAAGGTTCGCCACGCAGACAATTTTTCCTTCATCGTAATGCTGAAAGTTAGTTTTCTCGGAGCAAGCCAACTCATCACAGTCGGTCTCGCCCAAACTTGTGGGAATAAATGGTTAACGAGAACCTGGCTGGGAGCGGCCTCTACTCCCAGCTACATTTGCCATGATGTGGCTATGAGCGGCCTCTACTCCCAGCTACATTTGCCATGGTGTAGCTGGGAGCGGCCTCTACTCCCAGCTATATTTGTCATGAAGTGGCTAGGAGCGGCCTCTACTCCCAGCTACATTTGCCATGCTGTGGCTAGGAGCGGCCTCTACTCCCAGCTACATTTGCCATGCTGTGGCTAGGAGCGGTCTCTACTCCCAGCTACATTTGCCATGGTGTAGCTGGGAGCGGCCTCTACTCCCAGCTACATTTACCATGATGTGGCTAGGAGCGGCCTCTACTCCCAGCTACATTTACCATGATGTGGCTAGGAGCGGCCTCTACTCCCAGCTACATTTACCATGATGTGGCTAGGAGCGGCCTCTACTCCCAGCTACATTTACCATGATGTGGCTAGGAGCGGCCTCTACTCCCAGCTACATTATACTTTCACTGAGAAGTCATCTGCCACACCAGTACCTCCACATTTTGAATAGAAGAAGCCTTGCTGAATCACCTACACAGCAAATTAGTTGAAAAGTTCCGATCCTCGCGAAATC
>NC_091362.1:20505638-20508138 GCF_038502225.1 Cherax quadricarinatus
GTGAGCAGTCAGCCCTGGCAGGTTAGGTGTAAGCAGCCTGCCCTGGAAGGCGAAGTGCAAGCAGCCTGCCCATGAGGACTCCAGCCAAGCGCTACTCAACCAAGGTAAACAGTGCCTGACGTAAGCATAATAAGCGCCTTTAGCAAAGTTTATATTAATGGATTCGTTCTGTGGGTGTGCTTGTGGGAGAGAGAGGAAAAGAGAGAGAGAGAGAGAGAGAGAGAGAGAGAGAGAGAGAGAGAGAGAGAGAGAGAGAGAGAGAGAGAGAGAGAGAGAGAGAGAGAGAGAGAGAGAGAGAGAGAGAGAGAGAGAGAAATTTCACAGTTATAGCAACATTAACAACTAACAGTGCGTCTAGCACCACTGGTGTATACATAACGTACATACCCATGCACAATAAATCCGGACTGCCTTCAAGCATATAAAACTAATTTAAATTTACTACGAAAAAGAGTGAAATTAAACGTGACGCTCTTGGCACAGACATAAAATGCGTCTTTAATGCGCTATGCAACGCTGCAATTTCGACGTATTTTTAGGTATATTTAATTTCCTTATTTTCTGATTCTTATTTCAATGACGCAAACTTCCAAAGATTAAAAAATAGACTGAGTCGCTTTTTAATTGTTCCTTGTAATGAGGTACAAATTTATTTTTCATCTGGAAAATGCATATTGTATTATCATTTATATATATATATATATATATATATATATATATATATATATATATATATATATATATATATATATATATATATATATATATTACACCTGAGCGACTAGAAAATGAGCGAATTAAAGTCAGGATGGATCGCCGTGTGTAAAATATGTGTTTGAGATGGTGAGAAGGGTAAGCTCCAGCTCTTGGTCAAACTTCATAACTTTTGCCCGACTAACACGAAATAACCTTGACTTTTCTATTGTCTTTAACTCCCGTGTGAAACGTGTTTCCACTGTGTGTTTGTGTCTGTGTCTATGTCTGTGTCTGTGTCTGTGTCTGTGTCTCTGTGTCTGTGTCTACGTCTGTGTCTGTGTCTGTATCTGTGTCTGTGTCTGTGTCTATGTCTGTGTCTATGTCTGTGTCAGTGTCTGTGTCTGTGTCTGTGTCTGTGTCTGTGCCTATGTCTGTGTCTATGTCTGTGTCTGTGTCTGTGTCTGTCTGTGTCTGTGCCTATGTCTGTGTCTATGTCTGTCTGTGTCTGTGTCTGTGTCTGTGTCTGTGCCTATGTCTGTGTCTATGTCTGTGTCTGTGTCTGTGTCTGTGTCTGTGTCTATGTCTGTGTCTGTGTCTGTGTCTGTGTCTGTGTCTGTGTCTGTGCCTATGTCTGTGTCTATGTCTGTGTCTGTGTCTGTGCCTATGTCTGTGTCTATGTCTGTGTCTGTGTCTGTGTCTGTGTCTGTGTCTGTGCCTATGTCTGTGTCTATGTCTGTGTCTGTGTCTGTGTCTGTGTCTATGTCTGTGTCTGTGTCTGTGTCTGTGTCTGTGTCTGTGTCTATGTCTGTGTCTGTGTCTGTGTCTGTGTCTTTGTCTGTGTCTGTGTCTGTGTCTGTGTCTATGTCTGTGTCTGTGTCTGTGTCTGTGTCTATGTCTGTGTCTGTGTCTGTGTCTGTGTCTATGTCTGTGTCTGTGTCTGTGTCTGTGTCTGTGTCTGTGTCTATGTCTGTGTCTGTGTCTGTGTGTCTGTGTCTATGTCTGTGTCTGTGTCTGTGTCTGTGTCTATATCTGTGTCTATGTCTGTGTCTTTGTCTGTGTCTGTGTCTGTGTCTGTGTCTGTGCCTATGTCTGTGTCTATGTCTGTGTCTGTGTCTGTGCCTGTGTCTGTGTCTGTGTCTATGTCTGTGTCTGTGTCTGTGTCTGTGTCTGTGTCTGTGTGTCTGTGTCTATGTCTGTGTCTGTGTCTGTGTCTGTGTCTGTGTCTATGTCTGTGTCTGTGTCTGTGTCTGTGTCTGTGTCTATGTCTGTGTCTGTGTCTGTGTCTGTGTCTGTGTCTATGTCTGTGTCTGTGTCTGTGTCTGTGTCTGTGTCTGTGTCTGTGTCTATGTCTGTGTCTGTGTCTGTGTCTGTGTCTGTGTCTATGTCTGTGTCTGTGTCTGTGTCTGTGTCTGTGTCTGTGTCTATGTCTGTGTCTGTGTCTGTGTCTGTGTGTCTGTGTCTGTGTCTGTGTCTGTGTCTGTGTCTATGTCTGTGTCTATGTCTGTGTCTTTGTCTGTGTCTGTGTCTGTGTCTGTGTCTGTGCCTATGTCTGTGTCTATGTCTGTGTCTGTGCCTGTGTCTGTGTCTGTGTCTATGTCTGTGTCTGTGTCTGTGTCTGTGTCTGTGTCTGTGTGTCTGTGTCTATGTCTGTGTCTGTGTCTGTGTCTGTGTCTATGTCTGTGTCTGTGTCTGTGTCTGTGTCTGTGTCTGTGTCTGTGTCTATGTCTGTGTCTGTGTCTGTGTCTGTGTGTCTGTGTCTGTGTCTGTGTCTGTGTCTGTGTCTATGTCTGTGTCTATCTCTGTG